>NC_091469.1:442266455-442566455 GCF_036971445.1 Narcine bancroftii
CAGGGTGAAAATGGCTGGTCTAGAGTCATTTCATTATTGGGCATTGAGCAGCTGAGACTGAAGGAAAGTCCCACAAACAACAGATGGAGGAGTACTGACAAGGTGACACTGTGGTGACAATGGTGCAAATAAGAATGTATGTAACAACGTATGGATATGATTTTAAGGATGTGAAAAGACTGTACAGTTTTCTTTTTTGTAAATAATTTATTGTGTGTTACGAGCCCAGAGGACCCAAAAACCCGGCAGCAATAGAAACTCACCAGGTTAAATGGTTACTTAAACAAAAGTTGCATTTAATTTTCTTTAAACATAAAAACAGGATCAAACTTTAACTTATTACTATTAACTTAATTTAACCCCCTTCTAATTCTAAGTGCAAGTGTATGTAATGTGTATATGTTCAGGAAAGTTCTTTGGTTCAGAGTCCAATTTCACTTCTCATTCCTCTAAGTTCACTGATATCAGGCAATTCTTCTACTGTTCATGGAATTTTCACTAGGCTCTAGTGCTTAAAGTTAAATGATTACCACTCAGGAAGGTTCTTGTCGGTTTCAGAGGGAGATATTTGTTGCTCGTTGGACACAAACCAACTGATTTCCTCTGATCAGTACCCTAGAGCCTTGCCAAAGAAACTTGCCCCATCATGGGTTTTCCAAATGATAACCTCTTTTTCCAGGTCACCACAGAGTTCCTCTTGTTTCCCTTCAGGAAAAACACTTTAGGGAGCCATTTCCTCTTCTACAAGGGTTTTCAACAGGTGCAACTCAGACTCACAACCCATCTTCAAAATGGAGTTTTCAACAAGCATGTTGCTGCCTCAAAAGCTACTGCAGAACTCAGTCCTCTCTTTCCTTGGCTTCCCCAAAGTTCCAAAACCCAATTCTTGAAAGATCTTATCAACACTTTTAGCCTGGAGTGTTTCATTTGCACCTGCTTTATAAATTCCTCCCAAAGCAGTTCCATTATCTTTTGCAAAGCCAGTGGTGTCTGATGTCTGGCTTCAGCAAAGCTCTTGCATTTTAAATGAGATGTGAAGTGTAAGTATCTGTTTGTGAAGTGACCTACACTGAACCCACACAATCTCTCTTTTAAAGATATATTTATATATAATATAACCTGTAATATGTGTATCAAGTTTATTTTTGTGAAAAAATGGCAATATCTCAATAAAAGCAGGGTAATTTGGTGAGGAAAATTGTGCTGAACAGATGATGGTCACATATAATCTGCATACAGCAAATCATTTGCAGTCAGTTTTTGCAATCTGGCCATCAGGCTTGGTTGATTCTGTCAAGTCAGCAAGTTGTTTGTGAGAATCAGCATAATTTAGTAGTCGATGAGATATGACGAAATCAGACTTATCTTTTCCAATAGTACACATGAAAATATCCAAAACTGATGAATGGTTAAAATGCAAGAAAAATGTCAATGGTGAATGAATAATTGAATCTCACTGTCCAGGTTTACTTTGTATGAGAATGATTTGCATTTTGTAGTACAGAGGTGTGATTAACCGAATCTTTCGATGTTATTTCAAGGCACGATATTTGTTCTTGTTTCGCTGTTGAGATGTTGATATCTTTTATTGTCAAGTGTGTGGTAGTTCTGGCATTCCTTGTGTTGATCTGAGAAAGATGTAATTAGAATGTAATTTGCATTCCAGGCAGCACAAGGGCACTATCTGTTTGCTCATCATTTTTCTTGATTTGTGAATGTGTGTGTTTTTCCCACCAACTGTGTGTAATTAAATCCTTACATCTAATCATTATTAGCCTAGTGGGCTTTGGTCATACTATTCAATAAGAGATTCGTCTTGATGATTGCCTTTAGTAATGGTAGTTGGTTGAAAATAAGCTTTGTGAAGAGATATTTACTTTACTGCCAGCTTCTTGCAATTAATATTGATCAGATTTTAATGTTTATTTTTAATTATTTCATCTTAATATTGCTCACTAATTAAGTTTGTTTATTATCATTCAATTGTTAAATTACAACTGAATGGAATAGTGTTCTTCAGTCCTCACTTCAAAAATATCCACACACAAACAAACAATTTATTTGCAGTGTTTATGTAAAAACAAATATATTGTTAAAAAGTAAAAGTCTCAGATGGTTTGAATGGGAGTAGTTTATCAGTGGTTCAGTGCCCGTAGGATTTTCAGCCTGATGGTTAAAATGCACCGAAATGCTGGAGAACCTCGGCCAGGGCTCTGGCTCTGAAACTGCCATCTCTGCTCTCATTATAGGCGATCTTTTGAAATTTAAAAATCGGGTCGTTCTATACCTGGGTCTAAAATTCTTACCTTGACATAACATCGGTGCCATCTTCCTGCCGGCTCTGACCCAATCTCATGCATGCCCTGCTAATTGTTTGCAAAGTCTCAGCACTCCTCCGCAGGTTCCATCTGCCTGGTCTGACTGCTGTGGGCTCAGTGCAGGCCTTAAGCAGCCTGTTACAGGAGGTGGCAGTGGCTTATTTCAAAATATTCAAATAAAATTTAGACCTTTAAATGGATCAAACAAATTATCAATACAATATAATCTGTTTGATTGTGAAGTGGAGTATCTTGGATGAAATTATGTGATTTAAATGTAATGGATCTTTTTGACTTTTAACATCTATTCATATGTACTCTATTTTTAAATGTGAAATTTCAATGTTTACAAATTAACTTTCTTTTTCAATATTTTTATTATGAAAATGTTGTGATTTTCTTTTAACTGCATCCACTGGTCAGCAGTAAGTGTCAGATTTATACTTATACAAAGGATATCACTGAAAACTCATGTTTTAGGTGTCTTTCTATCGTATGCATCAGCATATATGGTAATGTATCTCCTTCCTGTTGTGAGTAGCTGAAAGATGCTGTGGTAGGAGTTTTTTTCAATCACGTCAAGGGGGAGAGGGAGACCCTAGTGATGCTATCTGCTTATGGACCTGTGGATTAATCTCAGACCAAATGCTCCACAGCAACCATACCAAATTGTGATGCAGTTGGCCCGGACACTCTCGATAGAGCTCCTGAAGAAAGTTGACGGGATGGTGGCTGGTAACCTTGCCCACCTCAGTCAACTCAGGAAGTGTAGTCACTCTTTTACCTTCTTGACAAGTGAGGAGATTTTGTGTCAATAATAGGTCACTTCTTAAGTAGACTCTGAGGAATTTGGTGCTCTCTACTCTTTCCATGACCAATCTCTTAATATGTAGTGGAGGATGGTCATCCCTGATCCTCCTGAAGTCCACCATGATCTCCTTTGTCTTGTCCACTTTGAAACTCAGGGTGTTATTCTCGCACCACATCATGAGATTTTCCAGTTTTTCTCTGTAGCACAACTCATCGTTGTTGTTGGTGAGACCAACTACAGTTGTGTCATCTGCAAACTTAATGACTTGTTGCAGCTCAATTTGGCAGTGCAGTCGTAGGTCAATAACTTGAACAGGAGTGGCCTGAGCGCACGACCCTGAGGAGCACCAATGCTCAGTGTGACAGTTTTCGATGTTCTGCTGCTGCCCCAGACAGTCTGTAGTCTTTGCATTAGGAAATACAGAATCCAGTTACAGAGAAGAGTGTTGAGTCCCAGTGTGGGGGAATGATTATATTAAACGCCGAGCTGAAGCCGATGAACTGCAGCCTGGTGGATGAGGCATGGTTCTCCAGGTGGATCAGATCTGAGTGACGGGAAGAGGCTATAGGTCGTCTAATTAATGAATTCTGGTTCCTGATGATGGCAGTGCACGGTGGCTTCTCCAAACCTGATGCTACCGCAACGGTTAAGTAAGGTGCTGTGAAACAATTTTTAATTGATGAACATTGAACGATAGAGGGCTGTGGAAATGTGTGAATGGTGACGTGAGGTCAGGTGTTTGGAAGAAAGTTGTGGGATTCTGCAGCCTGGTCTGCTGTGGTGATTGGGCCTCTGTTGTGGGGTCAAGGCCTCCAGACTTCATCGTTGTTTGCTGAAGAGGAGACGACGCTGGGCCGGTTTTGCGGAGGTGTACTGGAATGGGTTGCGTCTTGCACCTGGATGGGAGGATCTGAAGGCCTCTGTGTTCTGTGGTAGAGGTGTTGGTGTTGGTGCCTGGCCCAAAGGTTCTGGAGGCTGTGGCATCTTTGAGAGTGGGGTCTTGCAGCAGATGGTGAGGAGGTCGTTGGGTCTCTCTATCACTACTGTGCTAAAGCTTGTGGGCCTGTATGGACATGTGAACTGTGTGGCGGTTCTTCACTTTAAGCTATAGACTTTTTAAAATCTAAGTCTACGAAAATATAACTGTCTCCATTGTGATTACTGTCTAGTTTTTTCATCTTTTGCTGTATTGTTTGCATTGTTTCTTTTTATTCACTATGTAGCCCTGTGTAGGCGCCCTTCCGTCTCTTCTCATTTTTTTTGTGTCTTGTGTTGTCTCCGTTGTTTTTGTGCAATCTCATGATGTGCAGGTTGCATTATGGTTTGGAGGAATGCTATTTTGCTTATTACTGTGTACTTTTTTACAATCTGGTCTTAAATGACAATAAAGATATCGTAATATCTGGCTTTCAGGTCCATGAGCATTGGTCTCTGTTTTACCTTAGTGGTGTCTCTGTTTTACAATGCGACCTCAACTCTTTGATCCTAAAACCATTTGAGATATGTGTTCCTCCAATTCTTGTACATACCATAGTTGAATATAACCCCTGCGTCATTGGCATTCCTCAGCTTTGGAATTTCATTTCCTCTCCTCTCTCCCTATCAGCTTTCTACATTGCTTTGCTTAAAATCAACTATGACCAACTCTTGTATATCCATATGTGGCATATGGAGAGGGGTTTAAATAATTTCCCCATTACCTTGACAGGTTGGTGGGGAACAATATCCATGTTACTTACTCAAAGATGAATGAATGTGTAAATGATCATGTTCAGTCCATTTTCTCCATTTGGCATATATCAAAAAGGTCTTGGTAGAATTGTTTTTGGCAAAAGATGCTCTGATGAAGTGTATGCTTGACGGCCTATAAAATGACTTTTGGGATTAAAAATGCATATTTCTCAATTGACCCAATCAAATTATGTTAATTATTTTCAATTGTTAATGAGCTGTCTTTAATATAATAGAATTTTGAAATGTAAGTAAAATATTGCTATTTAATTTGCATATTAATTACTGTTGGATCTTTTTCTGACTAATGAGTACAGAATTTTGTGGTTCAAAATCATGAGGAGGTTTATGCTAATATTGCTGAAGTTTGCCTCATAGCATGTTTAAAAAAAAATCAAGATAAGCACTGTGTGATGACGACGACATGATGGTTCTGGCTGGCCACACATAATGCCATTTCAAGGCACCCATTTCGGTGTTACAGTTTATTAGTTAAATGGACTTTAAATTGGATCATTCTGCTCCCAGTATCCATTTCTCTTCAGATTTCAGATCTATTGTCAGAGTACATACATGACATCACATCCAACTCTGAAATTCTTTTTTCTGTGCATGAGGCAGAGTTGTGAATTGGTAAAGTGAAAAAAAAACTAGACATCGTACACATTTAAACCAATAAAGAAATGTAAACACACTGCAATACACAGAGAGAATAAAAAAATCAATCGAGTGTGAAAGTAAGCACCTGAAATGAGTCTCTCATTGAGTTTGTTGTTGAGGTGTCTGATGGGGGAGGGGTAGCGGTTATTTCTGAACCTGGTGGTGTGAGTCTTGTGTCACCCATACCTCTTTCCTGATGGTAGCAGCAAGAACAGAGCATGTGCTGGGTAATGTGGATCCTTGATGTCCTCAGATGGCAGGATTCCCTGTAGATGTTCTCAATGTTGGGGAGTGGTTTGTCTATGATGTCCTGGGCTGTGTCCACTATCTTGTGCAGGACTTTATGCTCAGGGGTATTGGTGTCCTCATGCCAGACCATGTCACACTTTCCACCAGGGTTTCCAATGTCATGCCAAACCTCCGCAAAATCCTGAGGAAGTAAAGGCGTGGGCGTGCTTTCTTCTCTTTAATTTGTCTTGGTATATTGCGATAATTTACACTCTTGTGGTTGATGTATCTAAGGCATATGCATGCATGTACATCTTAAGGTCAGCAAGTACTAAACCTTGGTGATGAGAATGTTATGTTTGCATAGATGGCAATAAAGTCTCATCAGAAAAGAACACAAGGCAAATGTGCCTCACTCTTTGAGTGAAACACAAAATTCTGCAGAAGCTGTGATGGTGGTAAAAACACAGAAATGCTGGAGGAACTCAGCAATTCTTGCAGCATCCATAGTAGGTAAAGATATATAACCAACATTTCAGGCCTAAACCCTTCTTGGTATCGGTATTCGAAGAAGGGTTCAGGCCTGAAACATCGGTAATGTACCTTTACTTCCTCTGGACGCTGTGAGACCTGCTGTGTTTCTTCAGCACTTCTATGCTTTTACTCTGGCACTTTGAACCTGTTTCATCATTCATTAAGATCACTTTCGTGCCACTTTCGAGCATGATTCTGTATCCCTTCATTCCTTTTATGTCAAAAATATCTATGTCTTGAATAAACCATCACTGAGATCCACAAACAACTGGAATATTGAACAATATTTATCACCCTTTGAATGAAGAATGTTTCCCTCCTTAATCTTAAACACACTATTCCTAATTTTTAAACTGGGAATTCCCAACCTCTTCATACAAGGGAAATATTCTCTCTGCATCAAGCCTTCAAAAAATTTTGTAAATTTTGATGAAATCTTAAACTTTAGAGATACGACCCTTTGCCTTTGACTCTAATACATTTCCTAATCTTTCCTCACATGGCAAATCTTTGGAATCGGTCTATTGAATTATTCCTAACATATGAAGTATATCCTTTCTTGGGAAAGGAGATAAGGTGCATATGATTTTCCTGGTGCTTTTTCACCAATGATCCATTCAGTTGGAATATAGTCCTTCCTTCTTTCTGCAAATCAACACCCAAGAATAAAGTTACAAAGGTCAATTTACCATTTGTCACCTCAGTCCATGTTGCATCTGCATGTTGGTCTTCAGTGACTTGTGTACAAACATTTCTTGGTCCTTTTGAATATCATCACTGCTCAATTTCCATCTCTTACAAATTAATAAACACTCAAATTTCCTGATATGTAAAACAGAGCAGATAACCTTGTTTCAGCTGCCACATACTCATCCAGCTTACTCATTTCCTCTTGAAGCCGTTTTTACATTCTCTCATGTCTTCATAATCCTATCAGTTTTACAACATCAGCAGATTAAGAAATATGAATGTTTTTTTCCCATCTGAATCATGGGATGTAGATGTAGCCCAAGTGCTGATTCTTGTGTAAACTCTTGGTTATATCCAATCAACCCAAGAGCAATCCATTAATTACCGTTCTTGCCTTCTGATTGATGACCAATTCTTAGCCCATTTCAGTACATAACTCACAATTCCACTTGTTTTCACCTTGTTAATCGGCATCTTTTATGAGTCTTTATCGGTAGCATTTGGGAAAGTCAAATACATCATATCTATTGGCTCTCTCTTATCTGTTTTACTGGCCATATCCTCAGTTTAGTCAAACTTGATTTTATAATCCATGTTGAATTTGCACTGTCCTTTGCATTGTGTCAGGAACTGTATCCTTCACTGTTGATTCCAGTATTTTCCCTACCTCTCATGTTAAGCGAATGGGTTGATGGTTCCTGTCTTTTCCCTCTCTCCCTTCTTTAAATAGCAGGATTACATTTCCCTCGAATCAACAAGAATATTTTTGAAATCTACAGCACTTTTGAAAAATGATAACTAGATTTTGGGAAAAGGCAAGGAGGTGGAGATGAGCCCATCATCAGGGCTGCCATTGAATGGCAGAGCAGGCTTGATGGGCCTGAAGACTTACTCCTGCTCCTATTTCCTATGTTATTATCCACAATCTCAAAAGCAATTTCTTTGAAAATTGTGGAATAGATCTTTATGATTTATCAACTTTCATACTCATCAATTCTCTATTGTTTGACTTATATTTAATTCCTTCTGATCCTCATTTTTGCTCAATCTTTGATTTTTTTTAACTTAGTGGGTTATGTGCGCCTTCAGAAAGATTGATGCAATTGTTCCATTTTCTTATTTCCCATAAATTCTCTTATCACTGACTATAAGAAACTTGCTTTTGTCGTCATCAGTATTTTGCCTTTAAAGCTCTTCACATTTGGTTTTCTGTTTCTTGTAGTAAGTTGTAATACCTCCACCCTGTAGCCTCACCTTGTAGATGGGAGTGAAATCTCTACTGAGGTCTGATTGTGAGGACTTGGAATCTGTTGCCTCCATTTTGAATAAACCGGTGTGTTTATCTCTGTGTGAACATATTACACATTTGGCAACGAGGATGGGATTATGTTTTCAAAATTTAGCTTGCCTGATTAGTTGGAAGATTTGTTTTTCAAATTTTGAAAACACCTAGTGAGGCAGAGCCAGGCCCTATCCCCAGGATGGCAATACCTCGGTGTTTAATTGGAAGACTCGGTGAGACTTTCATCACTTATGTGGGTTGATGGCTCTTGTCTTTGCTATAAATTATATGTTCTTTGCTACAAATTGTTGAATTAAGCTCCTTTCACCCTTGCAAGTGATCCCAGGAATCAAATGGAAATTGAAGTACCAAATGTGAAAGGAAAATCTGTTCAATGCTGGTGTCAGATGATGACATCTCACGTTGGGGATTGACTGCTTCTACTCCTAGTACAATCCCCAGTGTCTGCAGATGCCAGCATTGCAATCAGGCAAGTGTGAAATGGGTAATTGCACCAGTAGAAGGTAGAACAGTCCTAACCCTGGGGATGGCTCCTTGCAAGTGTGAAAGTTAGGAGTGTTCAAGTGTGAAAAGCCAAACCTCCCCCCCCTCCAAAAAATTCCTATCCTAGGACACTGGATGGCCAATTTAGTGGGATGCAAGTGTGAAAGGGGTATTAGAGGGCTCTAATGCAGTGACATTACAGCAAAATGAAGCTATTAAGTCCAGAAAATGGGCTATATTTCTGACTGAAGTGGGACCTACTGTTTATGAGAAGTTGATAAACTTGTTGGCTCCTGCAAAACCAAAAGATACAGCATTGAAGACATTCTTACAAAGCTAACTGAACATTATGACCCCAAATCATTGGAAATAGTTCCACAGCTTTGTCCTGGATCTCGCAGAGAAGGGTTCTCGGGAGGTGATAACAAGTCAATGTCAACCAGCAGGTGAAGTGATTAGGCTTCAGTTTAGCAAACTGTTTAGCACCCAGAGTCAGCAAAAAACAAGAGTCACCTCTTGTTATGTCCTTTCTTCATATGGTGAAGTTATGTCCTTTCTTAAGGGGAGAATGCAATGTTGGTCACAAAATTGGACACCTGGTGAAGGCCTGTCATCCAGAAAAAAAAGGCCAAGGGAACCGTGACAATGAAGATTTACCGGTCATTGCACTCGGTACAGGAACTGATGACAGATATTGAGCCGTTAAACCTGAATACTCTATACAGCAACTCCACATGTCACACAGATTGGGTCCCAAAATGTGACCGTACAAGTTGAGTTAAATGGAGAACCAGTTATGATGGAAATTGACACTAGCGCCTCAGTCAAAGTCATACCCGAATCAGTGTATCGGCAGAAGCTGAGCCAGCTCCCTTTGGATGGGAAGTGGATTGAGCTAAGTAGTTATGGAGGAGAAGGAATTCCCATTTTAGCAGGCGTACTTGTATCTGTTTGTTATGAGAGTCAGAATGCAGAGTTGCACTTAGTAGTGGTGAAGGGAAGTAATTGGTTGCAGGAAATAAAGCTTAATTGGAATACGATTTTCCACCTTTGAAAATTTGAGAGTTCAGATGATGTCATCCGATGCCATTCCAAGGTGTTCAGCGATGAAGGAGAGCCGATTTTGGGCTACCAAGCAAAAGTTCGCATAAAACATGATACAACTCCAGTGCTCATTCTGTACCATATGAACTAAAGGACAAAGATGAAAATGAATTTAAAAGAGTCGAGTTAAGAAAACATCTCTAAAGTAGATAGTAGTGAGTGGGCAACCCCCATTGTTGTTGTACCAAAGTCAGATGTTAGTATAAGAATTTGTTGAGATTTTAACGTTTCAGTAAATCAGGTGCTGGAAGGTAGTCTTCCACATACTTTGCCAATGGCAAAATATTTGTTCAGACAACTCACAGGTGGTCAGATTTTACCAAGATGGATTTAAGTAATGCCTATCTACAGTTAGAGGTAGAAGAAGAGTCTAAGGCATACCTAACAATCAATACTCACTGGGGATTATATCAATACAGCCGACTTCCATTTGGTATTTCTTCAGCCCTGGGGATTTTTCAAGGGCTAATGACTCAAATCCTTGGGGGAATTGAAGGTTTGGTGTGTTATCTTGATGATATTCTCATTTCAGCTCCAGATAGGGTGGCACATGATGAGAGATTAGAGATGGCACTGGAATGCCTCGAAGCGCACAATGTACGTGTGAAGGATTCCAAGTGTGAGTTTTTCCAAGACTCAGTTGAGTACTTAGGAGGGCACAGGATAGACAAGAAAGATTTACACCCCACCAAATGTAAGGTTGATGTGACTTTTAAAAAAAAATGCACCAACTCCTTGCAACATCTCAGGACCCTGATCCTTTTCAGGCTGAGTAAACTACGATGGCAAGTTCATGAAAAATTTGTCAACAATTTTGCATCCTCTAAATGAGCTCTTAAGAAAAGAGGTGAAATGGAAATGGACATGCACTAGTGAGCAAGTTTTCAAACGGTGTAAAGCACAGTTAGTTGAGGGTAAAATGCTGGTACATTATGATGTGAGTAAGCCAGTGAAGCTAGCATGTGATGCTTTGCCGTATGGCGTAGGTGCAGTAATTTCTCATGTACAAGAAAATGGGGAGGAAAGACCCATTTCATTTGCATGTAGGACCCTTAGTGCTAGTAAGAAAACTAACACAGATAGAGCGAGAAGCTCTTGCTTTGAACTTTGGTGTTAAAAGGTTCCACAAATACGTTTATGATTGTAAATTCTCCACAGAGAAAGATCACAAGCCCTTAAAAGCGATTCTACATCCTCAGGCATAGGTACCAACATTAACTGCCACCAGGATGCAGAGATAGGCATTAATATTAGTCTGCTTATCGGTATGACATTCAGTATCACAAGTCTATGGAATACAGCAATGCTGATGCTATGTCCAGATTGCCATTTGAATCTGAAGTTGTTCCAAATAGAGAAGATGTGTTCTACTTTCCTGTCACTTCAGAAGATTACATGCACAGACAAGAGTTTTGTCAAGAGTATGAGAGTATAATCTCAAATCCATATAATCCATATAACAATTACAGCAAGGAAACAGACCAATTTGGCCCTTCTAGTCCTCACTGATCCAAGTACCCTCCTCTAATCCCAATTACCAGCACTCTGCACATATCCCTCCATCCCCCTTTCATCCATATACTTATCCAACTCTTTCTTAAATGACAAAATTGACCCTGCCTCCACCACCTTTCCCGGAAGCCCATTCCACACAGTAACCACTCTGAGTAAAGAAGATCTCCTACTCTCAATGGGAAAAGCCTTTCCACATCAACTCTATCTATCCCTCTCATTATCCTCTATCAAAACACTCTATCAAATCCCCTCTCAGCCTTCTACGTTCCAGGAATGGTTGGTCAAATCAGTTGTCTGAATCATAGACAGAAATCAAGCCATTCTTTGGGCGTAGTAATGAAATGTCAATAGACCAGGGTTGTGTCATGTGGGGAGCTAGGGTGGTTATTTCGATGAGATACAGTGCACAATTACTAAGAGATATACATAATTATCATCTGGGAATGTTTTTGACAAAGAGTTTAGCTAGAAGCTACGGATGATGGCCAGGTCTCGATACAGAAAGGGATCATTGTGTCAAAGAGTGTAGTACATGTCAGTCAGTTGGAAAGAATCCACCAACAATTCCTCTCCAACCATGGATTTGGCCTACCAGGGTGTGACAAAAAGTACACGGAGACTTTGCCGAGTTAGAGGGGCAGAAATTGTTCATGGTGATTGATAGTCATTCAAGGTGGGTTGAGGTGCCTCCGATGACCAAAACAACGTCCAGCAAAACAATAGATGTTTTGTGGGGTTTCCTTGCATCATATGGATTTCCAGAGGAAATTGTATCCATTAATTCTGTTCTGTTCAGTTGTTCAGTTTCTGAGAAATAATGGTGTAAAACATACTAGAGTATCCCTGTACCACCCTGCTTCGAATGGAGAAACTGAACGTACAGTACAAATTGCGAAATGTGCATTGATCAAGTAGATGTTGGATCCAAATCCTAGAAAGAGTCAGTTATCATTGGGTCACAAGCTTGCCAATTTTCTGATAACATATCGAAATACACCTCACACTATTACTGGTCAGGCACCAGCAGAATTGTTTTTGATGAGAACCCCAAGAACAAGATACTCTTTGTTAAAACCAAATTTGGCTCAAACAGTGGAAAAGAAACAAGAGAAACAAAAATCAAATCATGACAGATGTAGGGTCAAAGAAAGGAGTGTAGAGGTGAACTAAAAAGTGAGGGTGAAAAACCATCACCACAAATGGATGAAGTGGTTACCTGGAAGAGTTCAGTTCTCTTAGGACCACAAACATACTTCGTCAAGCTGTTTAGTAATGGAATGGTCAGAAAGGTACACATTGATGCCTAGGCAAACACAAACAGATTGGCAACTAGATCAATTGCAGATAGATGAATCAAATGAGTCAGACAATGAGGTTACGTCAGGTAACAACAACAGATGAATCAGAAATGGTACAAGAAAGTACAATTAGAAATGTTGAGCATTCACATCATGGCGATGGAGGTTCAACTGTTGCTAATAGTCACACAGGTTTTGACTAATGAACAATGTCAAGGTCAAGTTTTGACTCCATCTAAAAGGATTCCAAGTAGTTCAAAACTATCGGGAACTTTTGGTCAAGGAAGATATCCAGACAGGAAAAGAAAACCAGTTGAAAAGTTAAATCTGTGAAAGAAAATCTCATAAATGATACAAATATTTTTGTTGCCATTATATTGTTAGGTCATTGTCAAAGACCAACATGTACATATTTCAAAAATGTAAACATTTTCTTTAAGGTGGGAAGAGTTGTAATACCTCCACACTCTAGCTCCACCTTATGGATGGGCATGGAATCTCCACTGAGGTCTGGTTGTGAGGACTTGGAATCTGTAGCCTCCATTTTGAATAAACCTGTGTGTTTATCTCTGTGTGAATATATTACATTTTTTGCTTTTATATTCTGTCTTGATTGCTGAGGAGAGGGAGCTCCACTCTGATGATGGAACAAGGTGGAGTAGCTGTTCTGACCGGAGACCTTCCGTCAAAGCTGATCATGAGGTAACTGGCAAAGAAACACTGAGAAAATTGCAGTTACTCTGCAATCCAAGAGATATCTGGGATTTTCAATTAAAACAGTTTGGTTTTTGGACCACTCTTATCCACTTGATAATGAGTTTATTGCCCTACACATTGTACAGTGTAAATAACCACCAAATCCTTGCTTGTTGCTGCTGAACGGGTCCTTTTGTTTCTTCAAAAAAGCAACAAAACAATATACAAATTATTAATTGAATTATAAAGACAATAAAAACACAAAAAAGATAGATAAGAAATATTGACAGTTTAAATAAAGATAATAAATATTCACAATTGAAATATTGTGAAACTGTGAAATTGCACAGCAGGCTGCCATATTGTGAGGCATCTTTCACAAATTATATGAATCTAGGCATCAGTGTTGCAGAAACAAATTGACTCTGATCTACTTTCCCAGAATCATGTATGTCCAAACCAAATCAGTTGTACCTTTCTCGATCAGATGGTATTCCCTCTCCACCTGAAAAGCTAGCATTAGTGAACAATACAAGGTTCAGTGATCTTCCGTACAAGAACTTTTCTTTTTCCCTTTCTTTGATGATGCTCACTCTGGCACCAGGTAACTATTTATCTCCAGTGAGATGGCCATTGTTCCTGAATAAGCATGACTGAAATAATTATCTGTCCTTGTAATGTTTGTTGGAATCTACTATTTACAAATTGGCTATCATACTTCCAGTGTCACGATTGTGGCAATTTTTCAGAAGTTACCTTATGTTCCGTTTCTACCTAACAAGTTACTGTTGCTATTGGGTCTGAATGAAATATTCCAAGGTACACACAATTCTCCCCTTCTTTTGAATCTTCACTCATTAGGGTGAAGTATAAACTGGGAGAACAGAACAATACTGGGAATCTTGATCCCAGTATATGGATATTGGATTTCAGATTTCTGAAATCCAATCCCCAAACTCCAGGATCCTACTTTCCCAGTCTTGTTCTGTTCTTCCAGTTCCTACTTCACCCTGCTGACTCCCAGTGATTATCAGAACCATGGGCATGATATTACAGGAAGGGAGGAGGAGTTGGTGGTGTTGACAGTATTACAAGAATAAATTAATTCACACAATATCTTTCAGTATCAACATGGGAATTCACACAAAGAAATGATTGATCTGTAACTGTTTCTGGTAATGCTGTATGGCTTCAGCAAAAACCAAGACATCATTGAGGCTCCCAGCAAATTAATCTTCTTGTACATGGAAGAATAAACATCCATGCCTGAATAAAATCCATTTACAAAAACTTAAAAAGAATGGAGGTTTAGCCGTACCAAACTTTAGGTTCTATTATTGGGCAGTCAGTATACAAAATCTTACATGTTGATATTTATAATAACCATGAAGACTCTCTAATATGGGTCTCTTATTTTCTATTATTTCCCTTCTCGGATGCTCACTTCCTATTTCTTTAAATAAATTAACTGATAACCCAGTGCTTAAACAGGATGAGGATTTGGATACAGTTTAGAAAACTTTGGTTTATTGAGATTTTTCTCTTTCTAGTCATATTTTTTCTAATTAGTTCTTTAAACCTTTATGATTGATGTAGCTTTTAAACAATGGTATAGATTAGGCTTTAAATGATTTAAATTGTCAGTGATGGAGTAGTGGCTGGTCCAGTAAAACCAGCCCTCTCCAGAGAATAGTTAAAAAAGTGAAAAAAAAACCAAAGTTGGAAGTTAAAAAGTGTAGGAATCAACAGTTAAACATCGAAGGAAAAGAAAGAAGATGGCTCCAAAGAAAGAAAGAGTCGCATCAAATAGCAAAGATGACTTTTTCAGTTTTCTTTTCTGTCTTCGACTTTTTCACGGTATTATCAGCTTAGAGTATTAGTGAAGGATAATTTCGGAAGAGAGGCAAAAATTCCTAAGTTAACAAAATTTGAATTCTTGATTTCTCATTCATTAAATAAGAGTTTTATTTCTGAGATGTACACATTGTTGCAAGACATAATGGATAAAATAAATTTAGATAAATCTAGGACCAAATGGGAAAATGATTCAATTTGTCATATTGATCAGGAGACTATGTCATGATGGAGTGACTAAATTACTTAATGTAAGATATAGTATGGTTAATTATAACTTTTTGCATCAGTTGTATCTGACCCCTGAGAAAGTGAAAAAATATGGATTTAGCAATTCAGGAGTGTGTTTTAGATGTGGAGTATGTGTAGGAACATTTTTACATTCAGTTTGGTTTTGTGATAAGGTTCAACCATTTTGGTAAAGAATTAGGGAATTTCTTCAAAAATTGTTTAAGATTAAATTTCTATTCGATCCAAAAATTTTCCTGTTGAATTGTACTGCCCTACTTACTGATTTTTGGGGTTGGATAAGTTTCTGATAGCTTTTCTTCGTCTAGCATTGGCGGTAGCGCGTAAATGTGTGGCTATTTCATGGAAAGATGAGGTGGAGGTGAATATAATTCATTGGCAATAATGAGTTGAAATCTTGTATTTATATGGAGAAAATTACATACAGTTTGTATGATAATTAATGATTTTTATTATTAAGATGTGGTCGTCTTATTTGAATTGTATGGGTTTAGTAATATCTTAGTGTTGTATACGTTTTTTTATTGCTCTTTGTATGGTCCCCTTTTCCGGGTATGCTGAGGGTAAGGGGGGGAGGGATAGTTATAGTTTGTTTTTGTTTTTTATATTACGTATTTTGTACAAGTTTTTTTTTTGAAAAATTTAAATAAAATTAGAAAAAAATAGCAAAGATGAGCCGAAGAAATTGGGAGAAAACAAAAAATAAGGCTTTACTTGCACTCCAGAACTGGGACCTGCCCGAGCTGCAAGACTGGCAGGTGAGCAGCGTTGGGGCAAGGTACCGCAGGGCATGCTCCACAGATGGCTGAGGGAGATGGAACAAGGAATGCCAAATGCTCATGTGTGTAATGCATTCCAATCAAGACACTGAGGAGAGCAGACACCAGCAGCAAGCTGCTGCAAGCCCAATAGAGAGTAATGCAGAGGAAATTGCCCTGGAAGCAGACTTTACATCAAGTTGAAGACATGAAGCAAGATACAGAAGATTTGGAATAGCCAAGAAGGATGCAGAAAAAATTAAAGGTAAAAGCCAAAAACAAATAGTAGACATAAAGTACCTTGTTGATCAGATGAGAGGGCTGATAGAAACTTTGGTGTCAGAGAATAAAGTCAATAGAGAATGTGTATTAGAAACATACAAAAATTCAATGAATGGAAAATGTAATAATGGATATGAAAAAAATAAATGTGAAGAAGTGAAAGAGAGTGAAACGTGTGAAATGGATATGACTGCTTTAAAGGAAAAAGCAGGAGCAAGGAATAAAGAGGTCACAAAGTCACAGGATTTATTGGCCCAGAAAATTGACATTCTTGAAAACTTTAGTAGAAATAATATTAAAACAGAAGCCCTGAAAGAAGGTGTGGAAGGTACAGATGTAAAACGATTTTGAAAACAATGGATCCCACAAATTCTAGAGACTGAAGAACTTCAGATAGAAATTGAAAGAGCCCACAGGGCTTTGGCACCGAAACTGCAGTCGCAACAAAAGACACGCTCTATTCTGGTTAAGTTATTAAGATATCCAACAATGGAAAAAATATTGGAGCGGGTGGCTAGAAGAATAAAAGAAATTAAAGGCCCATTGGAACGTATTGGGAACAAAAAAAAAATTTCTACCTGGACATAAGCTTTGAACTTTTAATGAAGTGCAAGGAGTTTAACCTGAAAAAGGACACATTATGGAGAAAAGGTTACAATTTTGTCTTGTGACACCCGGCAGTGTTAAAAATATTTATCCTGGATGGACAAAATAGACTGTTTAATGGTCCAGGAAAGGCTTTGTTGAACAACTGCCAAATATTCAACAAGGAAAAGAGTAATCGAAAGAGCTAAGATTATATATATATGTGTGTGTGTGTGTGTGTGTGTGTGTGTGTGTGTGTGTGTAAATATATATATATATATATGTAAATATGTTTTGGAGATAATAGTTTGATTAATATTTGGATTATATGAAAGCATTGTTTAAATCTTTAGAAAAATATGTTGCAAATTCTCCAAGGGAGGGCTGGGTTGGGGAGGGCTGGGTTGGGGAGGGTTGTGGAGGGGAGGTCTGCTGCAAAATCAGTTGACAATTGTGGTTTATACCACAGCCCGCAAAGAAAGTTAAGGGTGTTGTCATTGTCTTGCAGGTCAGCAAGGACAACTCATTTTGGTGTGGGGGGGATGGTTCCTTTACATTTTCCTTTCTACAGTTTCTTAGTCTTCTTATAGATCTTAATTTTTTCAAGATGTTTGTGTCATCAAGTACAGTAAACTATATTAACTTTCAAGAGTGTGGTTGGAGAAGTTGGAGGATCTGAGAGGGTGGTATGTAGAAAAACATGGGCTAACAGAATGAATACATTGAAATTTATGACTATTAATATTAATGGAATACAAATTAATAGAAAAATATTATTGACCACTAAAACAGAAAATATAGTTATAGCATGTGTTCAGGAAATGCATTTAACGGAATTAGAACATCTTGAAGCGAGACTGGGTCGGTCATGTGGTAGTGTCATCTTACAACTCGAAGGCTAGGGGGTAGCTTTATTAATTCATAAAAATTTGCCTATTAAAATAGAAAAAGTAGTTACACACTTGGCTGGGAGATACCTTATGATAGTATTCCAGATCCTGGAACTTATTCAATATATGTGTGCCTAACGAAGTCAATCAGGAATTTATGCAAGACATTTTTTAAACAATTATCGGATACACAAGGGCATATCTTACTGGGTGGAGATTTTAATTTAATCTTTGATCCATTATTAGATAAAACTGGGAAAAATACCAAAAAATTATAAAGCAGCTAAATTTACATTAAGTTCAATGCAGGATATGAAAATAATAGACATATGGAGGAAACAAAAGATAGAGATTATTCATTTTACTCAAACAGACTTACTCCAGGATTGATATGCTTTTACTGTCTGCCCAAGTACAAAAAAGAGTTCAAAATGTTGAATATAAAGCAAGACTTATAAGATCACTCTACTTTACAGCTATTAATTGCTCTGGAGGATACTCCAACTAAAGGATATAGATGGAGATTTAATCCCATGCTGCTAAAAAGACAAAATATTTGGGAATTTATAGAACAACAAATTTAAATATATTTTAATATGAATGCTCACTCTGTATCAGATAAATTTATATTATGGGATGCGATGAAAGCCTTTATTAGAGGGCAAGTAATAAGTTGTACAACCAAAATTAAAAAGAGCATTGCCAAGAAATAGAACAATTAGAAAAAGATATAGTAAGTCCAGAGAAAGATTTAATGAAAAGAGAATATATGAAAAAAAAAGACAATTGATGGAGAAAAAAATTGAAATGCAATACGTTACAAACAAATTAAGTGGGGGAAAAAATGAAAACAAAACAAAGGTATTATGAATTAGGAGAGAAAATTCACAAAATTTTGGCTTGACAATTGAAAACAGAGCAAGCATCAAGAACTATTGTGGCAACAAGGAAGGGAAGTAATCAGATTTCATATAAACCACAAGAGATTAATAATAATTTCAGAAGATTATATAAGCAATTTTATCAATCCGAAGTCCAAGATAATAATACAGAAATATATCTTTTCTCTTTGGCTTGGCTTCGCGGACGAAGATTTATGGAGGGGGTAAAAGTCCACGTCAGCTGCAGGCTCGTTTGTGGCTGACAAGTCCGATGCGGGACAGGCAGACACGGTTGCAGCGGCTGCAGGGGAAAAATGGTTGGTTGGGGTTGGGTGTTGGGTTTTTCCTCCTTTGCCTTTTGTCAGTGAGGTGGGCTCTGCGGTCTTCTTCAAAGGAGGTTGCTGCCCGCCAAACTGTGAGGTGCCAAGATGCACGGTTTGAGGCGATATCAGCCCACTGGCGGTGGTCAATGTGGCAGGCACCAAGAGATTTCTTTAGGCAGTCCTTGTACCTTTTTCTTTGGTGCACCTCTGTCACGGTGGCCAGTGGAAAGCTCGCCATATAACACGATCTTGGGAAGGCGATGGTCCTCCATTCTGGAGACGTGACCCACCCAGCGCAGCTGGATCTTCAGCAGCGTGGACTCGATGCTGTCGACTTCTGCCATCTCGAGTACTTCGACGTTAGGGATGAAAGCGCTCCAATGGATGTTGAGGATGGAGCGGAGACAACGCTGGTGGAAGCGTTCTAGGAGCCGTAGGTGATGCCGGTAGAGGACCCATGATTCGGAGCCGAACAGGAGTGTGGGTATGACAACGGCTCTGTATACGCTTATCTTTGTGAGGTTTTTCAGTTGGTTGTTTTTCCAGACTCTTTTGTGCAGTCTTCCAAAGGCGCTATTTGCCTTGGCGAGTCTGTTGTCTATCTCATTGTCGATCCTTGCATCTGATGAAATGGTGCAGCCGAGATAGGTAAACTGGTTGACCGTTTTGAGTTTTGTGTGCCCGATGGAGATGTGGGGGGGCTGGTAGTCATGGTGGGGAGCTGGCTGATGGAGGACCTCAGTTTTCTTCAGGCTGACTTCCAGGCCAAACACTTTGGCAGTTTCCGCAAAGCAGGACGTCAAGCGCTGAAGAGCTGGCTCTGAATGGGCAACTAAAGCGGCATCGTCTGCAAAGAGTAGTTCACGGACTGGCACCTCCTGGACGACATCCTGGTGTGAGAAAGTGACAAACGAGATGTGCTCCACACCAGGGCATGCCCAGAAATATATAACTTTGTTGAATATCGTGTTACCTTAGTTAGATTTGGAAGAACAATGTAAATTAGCAAATTCTCTGACTTTTACAGAAGTTTATGATACATTAATGACTTTACCAAATAATAAAGCACCAGGTGAAGATGGATTTCCTACAGAATTTTAGAAAATTTACTAATTCCATCCTTTCTAGATGTAATACAATAGGTGGAAGAAACTCTGAATCTTGTAAAATGGCAATAATCTCAGCAATTCCGAAAACAGGGAAAGATCCTTTGTCACCATCTTCATACAGACCAATTTCCTTATTAAATACAGGTACACAATCCTTAATCCGGACATCTAAAATCTGGAAAGCTCCAAAAACCGGCATTTTTATCCCCGGTGCTGGTATAGTGAAGGGAGGGAGAGAGAAACACACACAGCAGCATGACTTGGTTGGGTGGGGGAGGGGGAGAGATGGCAGCGCAACACATGTGGGTGAGGGGGGAGAGAGACAGCAGCATGATTTGGATGGGCGGGGGAAGAGATATGCCAGCGTGACTGGAAGGAGGTGGATATGGCAGCACAATTCAGGTGGGCTTAAATCTGGGGCAGCTGGCTTTTGTTCTGAAATGCGGAAGCATCCGAAATTTGGAACACACTGTCCCCCAAGGGTTCTGGATAAAGGATTGTGTACCTGTACTGACAATAAATTAATTGCAAAATTAATAGGAAACAGATTAGGGAATTGTTTACCACAGTTGGTGAAATCAGATCAGACAAGATATGTTAAGAATAGAAGGGCAGCAGATAATGTATGTAAATTTATTAATCTGATACATATGGCACAAGTAAATAAAGAATCAACAGTGGCAGTCATTGCACCAAAATGTATTAATTGAATCAAAGCCCAATATAATAACCCTAAGGAAAGATTATTAACTAATGGATATATTTCAGATTATTTCAAATTGAGTCGGTCAACAAGGCACGGATGCTCACTATCACCTTCCCTTTACGCAATAGATCCAATTGGGAGATAAGAATAGACAGAATGATCAAGGGAATAAAAACTAAAGAGGAAGAATTTAAAATGATCTTATTTGCAGACAATATTGTATAATTAACACATCCTGAAGAATAAGGAGGTTATATACCAAATTGAAAGAAAATGAGGCGATTTCAGGGTATAAAGTCGACACTGATAAAAGAGAAGTGATGCCAATCAATGCTGCAGACTATACACAATGTAAAAAAAAAATCTCCATTTAAATGGCAGTTACAGGCAATAGACTCGCCAAGGCAAATAGTGCCTTTGGAAGACTAAACAAAAGAGTCTGGAAAAACAACCAACTGAAAAACCTCACAAAGATAAGCGTATACAGAGCCGTTGTCATACCCACACTCCTGTTCGGCTCCGAATCATGGGTCCTCTACCGGCATCACCTACGGCTCCTAGAACGCTTCCACCAGTGTTGTCTCTGCTCCATCCTCAACATTCATTGGAGCGACTTCATCCCTAACATCGAAGTACTCGAGATGGCAGAGGCCGACAGCATCGAATCCACGCTGTTGAAGATCAAACTGCGCTGGGTAGGTCACGTCTCCAGAATGGAGGACCATCGCCTTCCCAAGATCGTGTTATATGGCGAGCTCTCCACTGGCCATCGTGTCAGAGGTGCACCAAAGAAGAGGTACAAGGACTGCCTAAAGAAATCTCTTGGTGACCACCGCCAGTGGGCTGATATCGCCTCAAACCGTGCATCTTGGCGCCTCACAGTTCGGGGGGCAGCAACCTCCTTTGAAGAAAACCGCAGAGCCCACCTCACTGACAAAAGGCAAAGGAGGAAAAACCCAACACCCAACCCCAACCAACCAATTTTCCCCTGCAACCGTGTCTGCCTGTTCCGCATCGGACTTGTCAGCCACAAACGAGCCTGCAGCTGTCGTGGACATTTACCCCTCCATAAATCTTCGTCCACGAAGCCAAGCCAAAGAAAACAGGCAATACGTTATTTAGGCTTCAGAATAGATAACAATTTAACTCATTTTTTTAAGCTAAATGATCAGCCAAAAATAAAAAAAATGCAAGAGGATTTAGAGAAATGCTGATAACTCTAATAGGGAGAGTAAACTGCATCAAAATGAATATACTGTATTTCCATGGTTAAAATACTTATTTCAAACATTACCTATTCCTGTAATGGGAATCTTTTCAAAAATTGAATAAATTGATAAGAAAATTCTTATGGAAAAGTTTAGATTGGGTATTATGCAATGATAAGGGGCTAATCATCAATCTTGTTGTGCGAGGCCCTTTGGGTAGGAGCGATCACAATATGATCAAATTCTCACTCGACATGGAGAGTGATGAAATTAAAACCGAGGCTAAGGTTTAAATAAAGGGAATTATGATGGTATGAGACGGGAGTTGAGTAAGATTGATTGGGGGGTGTTTATGGGGGAGTTGACTGTGGATAGACAATGGAAAGCATTCACAGATCTAATGGAGAAATTGCAAAAATCGTTTATACCGGTTTGGCATAAAAATAAACCAAAAAAGGTGACTCAACCGTGGATAACAAGGGAAATTAGAGACAGCATTGGGTCCAAAGAGAGAGCATATCAATTGGCCAGAAAAAGTACCGCAACCGAAGACTGGGAGTAGTTCAAGATGCAGCAAAGGAGGACAAAGGGATTAATCAAGAGAGCAAAAATAAATTACGAAAGTAAGCTTGCGGCAAATATAAAAACCGACTGCAAAAGCTTTTATAAATATTTCAAGAGGAAAAGATTGGTGAAATCCAGAGTAGGTCCTTTGCAGTCGGAATCAGGGGAATATATAATGGGGAATAAGGAAATGGCAGACCAATTAAATTCTTACTTTAGTTCTGTTTTTACAAGAGAGGATACAAATAACCTCCCAAGGATGTTGGGAAACATAGAGACTAATGCAAGGGAGGAACTGAAAGAAGTCAGTATCTTTGAGGTGGTGACAGGTAAAATAAATGGGGGAGAGCCAGTGGATGTGGTGTACCTGGACTTCCAAAAGGCCTTCGATAAGGTCCCGCATAAACGACTGGCTTCCAAAATCAAGGCTCATGGGATTGGGGGCAAAGAATTGATGTGGATTGAGAACTGGCTGGCAGGTAGAAGACAGAGTTGGGATAAATGGCTCGTTTTCTGAGTGGCAGGTGGTGACCAGTGGGGTACCACAGGGATCTGTACTGGGACCCCAGCTGTTCACAATTTACATTAATGATCTGGATGAGGGGATTGGATGTAATATCTCCAAATTTGCAGATGACACTAAGCTAGGAGGGGTTGTGTGCACGGAAGAGGGGGTCAGGAAGCTCCAGTGTGATTTGGATAAATTGAGGGACTGGGCAGATACATGGCAAATGCACTACAATGTGGATAAATGTGAGGTTATCCACTTTGGTAATACAAACCGGAGGGCAGATTACTATTTGAATAGCAATAGATTAAGAGATGGGGAAGTACAGAGAGACCTTGGGGTACTTGTACATCAGTCTCTGAAGGCGAGCATGCAGGTACAGCAGGCGGTTAAAAAGGCAAATGGCTTAGTGTCATCTGCAAATCATATCAAGAGGGTTTGAGTATAGGAACAAGGATACCTTACTGCAGCTGTACAGGGCCTTGGTGAGACCACACCTGGAGTATTGTGTGCAGTTTTGGTCACCTTATCTAAGGAAGGATGTTCTTGCAATGGAGGGAGTGCAGAGGCCATTCACCAGGCTGATACCTGGAATGGCAGGAATGACTTATGAGGAAAGATTGCGCAAATTGGGATTGTACTCGCTGGAGTTTAGAAGATTGAGAGGGGATCTCATAGAGACCTATAAAATTCTGGCAGGACTGGACAGAATGGATGCAGATGGGATGTTTCCAATGATGGGAAAATCCAGAACCCGGGGCCATGGTTTGAGGATAATAGGCAAACCATTTAGGACCGAGATGAGGAGGAATTTCTTTACCCAGAGGGTGGTGAATCTGTGGAATTCATTGCCACAGAGAGCAGTAGAGGCAGGTTCATTAAATATATTTAAGAGGGAATTAGATATATTTCTTCAGTATAAGGGTATTAAAGGTTACAGAGAGAAGGCGGGGATGGGGTACTGCAGGGGTGTCAAACTCAAATTCACGGAGGGCCAAAATTAAAAACTTGGACTAAGTTGAGGGCCGAACTAAATATTTATTGAAAATTTTCAACATCTGTATGTTTTCTCTTCTTTCAACATATGTAAGGTTGAACTTTAGGATATAACTTTAGGAGGATAATGTTACAGGTCAGGAGTAGGTAGCTCAAGTTCACCCTTTGCTTGACCTGAGGGAAACCTATTTGGTCCCTGTGGAGATGTAGTCAGCATTCACAGGCTGTGTCCATTTTGGCTTGCATCAGGACTCAGCATTTTCTGCTCAATTAGAGAAAATTACTTATAATTTAAGGGTTAATTATGCTCAATATTAACAAATTTGGGACCCATATGTAAAGTTTATTAGTAACCGCCAACTTCAGGCCACCAAATCTTAACGGAAGATGGTATACGTCAGGAAAAAGTGAATCATGTGGCAGCCTGCAATTGCGGAGATTGGACTGGCACATCGCGCAGCAGCAGACACGGACAGAGATCGCTAATGCGACTCCCAGGACAATGAACCAGCAGGGGTAGAAGCTGGGGCAGCATCAGACCAACAGCCCTAAAATGGCATTGGTCAAGCTGCCCAGCTAACTCCGCAGAAGCAGGCCGGGGAAGAAGGGCCTTCATATGCATGGACGTTCCCGGCCGCTGTTGTTGTTCATATGGATGACTCAGTCAATCAGCAAAAACAGTGAGAACTTGACAGTATAAAAGCAGCCTTTCCAGCCCTAATAAAGGAGTGAACGTAACCTTCCACACTGTGTGTGTGTATTTCTTTGTAACGATTGGCTACCATCACACAATATTTAGATGACACGCTCCTTCTTCTTGTCTATTTTTCTTTTCATTCTGTTCTGTTCTTTCTATAGTTATTTGTGGGGATGAAAGGGAGTGGGGTTGGGGAGAAAATTGAAAATGTTACATGTATATTTTGTGTTAATATTATTAGAGATTTGTTATATTGGGATGTATTAAATTTTTAAAAAGTAAATTATTTATCGAAGGACGTTTTGCTTCTTTTGAACAACTGTCAGTTAGATTACCAAATACTCATTTTTTTGTTGTTATTTATAGAATAGAGATTTTTTGCGATGTATATTTTCTATGAGCATTGATAAGAATTTAATAGATGTATTTTTTAATTTATAACCTTTTTATAGTGGTTCAATATCTAACATTTATGGCATGTTATTGGGAATAAGAGAGGCTTCTTTGGATAAACTTGGAATGTAATTTTCAAATTTTTAAATGCCTCAGCTTTATGTGCCTGCCACTCCCTCCTACAGTTTAAAGTAGTCCATAGAGCTCACATGTCCAAAGTCAAATGATCTCATTTTTTGCGGATGTATCTCCTTGTGATAGATGCATCAATGGAGATGCTTCATTAATTCATATGTTTTGGACACACCAGAACCTTGAGAAATATTGGAATGAAGTATTTCAAACTTTTTCTGTTCTTTTTAAAGTTAACTTTAAACCCACTCTTTTAACGGCTGTTTGGTATCGTTGGAGAGAGTGACGTTATTCTAATGGGATCTGATTTGCATGCATTAGCTTTTACTTCCCTTATGGCTTGGTGGGCAGTGTTGCTCAGCTGGAAGGACATTGTTCTGCCTACTCATACCCAAAGGCTATATGATGTCATGTTTAAATTTAAAGAAGATTATATACTCAATTTCTGATTTGATATTAAATTTTCAAACATTGTTAGGACATTTTATGAATTATTTTCAGAATCTCTGATTAGATATGAATGTTAAAGCGTTGACTAATAAGACAATTTATCACTTTGACTAGGAATTATTTTTTTTCTCTCCTTGCTTCGTTTTTGGTAGTGGGTTTAGAACTTTTTGTAATAAAATATTACTGCAATATAATTTTTTTAATTGAGGATGTGGGGTATCTTGGATGAATTGGTATGATCAAAGTATAATGTACTATTTTTGAATTTTTTAATATATATTCTTATGTATTATATTTTTCAATGTGGAACTTCAATTTCAATTAAAATATTGATAAAGAAGAAAGAAGCTCCCAGCAGCTGAGATTCTGTAAATTGACCCAGAAACATCACCCATGATTCTGCTTCATGCATACAGTTCTGGTCTCTGAGTGAGTTCCTAGCTTTTGTGCAAATCCACCAGGTGTGGGAGTTTTCCCACACCTTTGTTCCAACCTTAGTTGTGATTCTCTTTTTGCCTTAGTGTACATGATTTACTTCTTATAACCTCAAAATGAGAGTGAAGAGAACATTTTCATCTTTGCAAAATCAGAATTTTGGCACGGATATATTGTGCTCCTTTGGGGTTTGTTAATATGATGATGGTGGTAGGGGACTGACACTTGCTTCATGAACCACAGCTGGCAAGCATTTTGAAAGTTGTTTGTTAACGGACTGAACAAAAGAATCCCTCACATCTGCATGCCTCCTTTATCTCTTCTCACTCTTTCATTTAATGAAACTTCTGCCCTTGGGACCACTGAATTTAGTTATTGATGCCAAGATATTGTGGTGCCAGAATAAAAGTATGAAAGTACTTAAGTAACATATTAATTTTCAAACCACATATCCCACGTACATTTATTCTTTAATGAGGTAATTATAAACGCGGCTTCCATATCAAGTTAATGTTGAGGGAATTGAGTTGATTGTGGAGCAAGTTCATTTTGGTCTTGTGGGAACATTTTATGTAAGATTATTAGTTAATTATATTTTTTCAGAAATTAAGACACTTATTTGAGTTCATTGTAAGAAATTTAGCTTTTTAAAAAATGGAATAGTGGGTACATGAAACTATGGAGCAATATTTTGTAAATGCAGTAATAATTCAACACAGCAAGCACATTTGGCTATGTCAAAGACAATGTATGAGTATGATGAAGGGACATATAGTTTGGTCAGCTTAAGGAGCTACCACAAACCACCATCTTGGAATGTACCAAATTTAGAAGAGTTGTTCCACAGAACAGTTGACTGTCTGAATTATACTGAAAACACATGTCCTAGGTGGCGTCTAAATTATTTTTGGGCATACACAGGGCAGACCTAAAGGAATGTGGCAGAGTGGTCTTTATTGCAAAATAACCTAGAATCCCTTTTTGACATGGTCCCATTAAATCTCCATGATGTTTCCTTGCATTGCGACAAAAATAGATAATAAAACAACAACTTAAATTCAACTTGGATAGCTGACACTGAACACTGAATTTTTAAAGTTTGGTTAACTTGTATCTACTATATTCCTTTCCCACTCCTACCAGTCCACCTAGATTCTCCCTCCGATGTTTATCTTTTCCATTCCCCACTCCTTACCCATTACTAGGACACACTATCCTTCCCATCGCTCACACGTAGATCCACCCGCGTTTCTTCCCCATAGCCTACTCCTCTACTCCATCTGGTTCCATCTGTTCATCATCCCTCTCTTGTCTGATTCAACTTATCACCTTCCAGTCTCTGCCTCTGTGTTTTCCTCTCCTTCCTTCCCACCACCTGTTCAGCATGTCAGCTCATCAGCCCACCACTGTTTCACTGCCGTCTCCTCACATTTTCACACTGGCTACACTCTCAGTCCTGATTAGATTACATTTGAGATAAAGAACATTGATAAGCCTTAAGGCCTCACAAGCCCAAGCTGTCCAATGACACCATTTGGCCAAATAATTTCCTCACCCAGTATGGCTTTGGATCATGGGTGAAAAATGGAGCACCCAGAAGAAACCCACGCAGACATGAAGGGAATGTACAAACTCCTTATAGGTGGTGCTGTCATCGCGTTGCGCTAACTGCCATCCGACTGTGCTGCCCTTAATATAAGGTCTCCAGCCAAAACATCGACAATCACTTTGCCTCCACTTAAGGTGTTTAACCCTACAAATGCCTCTCGGTTTTTTTTTACTCAGGGTTATTATTACCTGTTGCCAACTTTGCAGTAGCCTCAGTAGTAGAATCCTGTTACCAATTGTGAAAGAAGCACTTAAACCCTTTCACCACAAGGTCTGTAGTCAACCTCATTGTCTTCTTGAGGATAGTTTGGGGTGGGAGTGAGTAACTGATGGCTTTGTTAGTCATGACCACAGGGAGTGAAGGATCAGTAAATATAAAAATTACAACCAAGCATTTCACCTCTAGTTTCATAAATCAGCAGGAATTTCACTCTACTTTTTCTGTCTTGCTCTCATGCAGAAATGTTTTTCTCTCGCCACACTGTTTTTGAGGACGGTGAGAAGTTGAAGTCATTAAGTTTTAGTTAGGCATGTGTTTTCAGTTTTCACCAAGGAATAACTAATCCCATAATAAAATTGACATTCATAGCCATTTCGTAAATCATATAATTAGATTTTTCTGTGGTCCGGCAATGGTCAGTCCCAACGTCGCTATCTATCTTTAGCTTTACTATCTTCTTCAGCATGATGCTGAAAAAAGCCATGAAAGACCTCAACAATGAAGACGGTGTTTACATCTGGTACAGCACGGATGGCAGTCTCTTCAATCTGAGGCGCCTGCAAGCTCACACCAAGACACAAGAGCAACTTGTCCGTGAACTACTCTTTGCAGACAATGCCGCTTTAGTTGTCCATTCGGAGCCAGCTCTCCAGCGCATGTTTTGCAGAAACTGCCAAAATGTTTGGCCTGGAAGTCAGCCTGAAGAAAACTGAGGTCCTCCATCAGCCAGCTCCCCACCATGACCACCAGCCCCCCCACATCTCCATCGGGTACACAGAACTCAAAACGGTCAACCAGTTTACCTACCTCGGCTGCACCATTTCATCTGATGCAAGGATTGACAAAGAGATAGACCACAGACTCGCCAAGGCAAATAGCGCCTTTGGAAGACTACACAAAAGAGTCTGGATAAACAACAACCTGAAGAAACACACAAAGATCAGCATGTACAGAGCCGTTGTCATACCCACGCTCCTGTTCGGCTCCGAATCATGTGTCCTCTACCGGCATCACCTACGGCTCCTAGAACGCTTCCATCAGCGCTGTCTCCGCTCCATCCTCAACATTCATTGGAATGACTTCATCACCAACGTCGAAGTACTCGAGCTGGCAGAGTCCGCAAGCATCGAATCCACGCTGCTGAAGACCCAACTGCGCTGGGTGGGTCACATCTCCAGAATGGAGGACCATCGCCTTCCCAAGATCGTGTTCTATGACGAGCTCTCCACTGGCCACCGAGACAGAGGTGCACCAAAGAAGAGGTACAAGGACTGCCTAAAGAAATCTCTTGGTTCCTGCCACATTGACCACCGCCAGTGGGCTGATCTCGCCTCCAACCGTGCATCTTGGCGCCTCACAGTTCGGCGGGCAGCAACCTCCTTTGAAGAAGACCGCAGAGCCCACTCACTGACAAAAGACAAAGAAAGAAAAACCAACACCCAACCCCAACCCTCCAATTTTCCCTTGCAACCGCTGCAACCGTGCCTGCCTGTCCCGCATCGGACTTGTCAGTCACCAACGAGCCTGGAGCAGATGTGGACATACCCCTCCATAAATCTTCGTCCACGAAGCCAAGCCAAAGAAAGATAATTAGATTTTTACATTTACAACCAATCCAATTGGTGTAAAACAATGCCCACCCCTCCCTCCACTGTGCACTTTTTGATAACAAAGCCTTTGACCACTTGGTTTTTACTCAGTCTAGCCACTCCTCTTATGTGAGAAGCTTTCACTTTATTTTCTTTTGATTCCCACCATTTAAATTCTTGTGTTGATTAAATGGTGATGCTCTGCTTAAAGAGGAGTATTAGCAAGTAGACAGTTACAATGATGCAATCCATGAAATATGCTGCCCTGACAATAATGACTATTGATGTGAATTCAACTCATTCCAGATGCTGAACTCATGATATTTTGAGTGTATATTGTTAATTGAAAAAGTATCAATAAAACAATAATTTCTCTTTTAAAATATGTATTTTTTACTTGTTGCAGTGTGCTTTTCCAAACGATTGATAGTAGTGTGCCTTTGTATTTAAAATTTATTTTATTGCTCTTTGTAAACTGAATGCAGAGCTGGTCATATTTAATTGTTTAGTTAATTTATTTCCTAACAGACGTGGTTTTGAGTCTCCATTCTAAAATTTTCAGATGTTGAGATCATAAAAGTTGCGCTAACAACCAATTCAGTCATGCTAAAAAGGTCATTCATGTTGCTGTCTCTGTGAATAATCCACACAATTTCATAATGTGTATTGTTGTTAGCTTTTCGTTTTATTTATTTGTATTTTGTTGGTATGAACAAAGTTAACACTCCCATGGTTGTTTTGTAATTATGTAAAATGTAGTGAGGATAATTGTTACAGGTATTTAAGTAGGTGTTTCCTGATAAGGAAGAATCCATGTTCTTCAATTTTCTTGATTTAAGGCCTTTTCATGCCAAGCCTCCGCCTGGAGGCCGGCTATAAGCGTGGAGGGAAAAAAAAACATGCCTTTCATGGAGCAGACTTAAAAGGCAGCTCTTGCATCACATTCATGTTGAGTGGCGCCTTGTCGTGCCTTCTGGAACCAATGGAGGCGGGGTGACTGAACCTGTGGTGCTGCCCATCATAAATACATGTCAGAGCAATGGCTGTCTTCCTTACCCAAAATCCCTCACCAGCTGGAACCGCTCTGTGTTTCCCAGAACGGTTCCAGCTGTGTGGGGGGATAATAGGTAGGGAAGATGACCATTGCTCTGCCGCATTTTGAGCTGCTGACAAGCGGCCTCGAAGGCTTCAGCAGCCAGGTGACGTGCTGGAGCTTCCAGCCTACACCGGCCATCCCCTGACGGCCCCCGCAGGCCCCGCTCACCCTGTCCTTTGCCCTGACAGCACCTGCTGGCTGCCCCTGTCCTGAGGGGGTCATGGAGGGAGAGGGGTCAGTGGGTGGAAGAGAGAGGGGAGATGGGTTGCTTGCTGGCAGCGTCATCGCGACGTCACCAGCCTGCCTCTAGAAAGCTGCTTGCAGTGGCTGTACATTCATGTGAGGTGGTGGAGTGCAGTGCTCCACCTATGATACTTTCCCAAGAGGAATGCAGTCGGCACCTTGGAGCCGGCCATGGTGCATTCATAGAGATAAGTCTCCTGACGTAAGGGTGGAGAATCTTTGCCTTTACAGTCAGGCTTTTTCACTGCATGAAAGGGCCTTAAGACTGAATTGGAGTAACGATCTTTGTGCACATCTGTTTCCTAAATGTTTGTAAGAAATCAATATTAAATTTCTGTCAAAGCCATTGCCCAGCCAAGAAATTTCAGGTACTATATTTTGAATTTTGGTTATGTCTTTAAATATAGGCCCCTTCTTATTTCAGTAAATAATTATTGTAGTTAAAACAGAGTACAGTTTAACAAGAAAAAGAGTGGCAGGCTGCTTACACAAATAAAATACTGCATTTATGTAGTGCCATATGCAATTTCTTCATCAAAACTGTGCTGTGGGATCTTTTGCATCCATCTAACAGAACAGATGGGGCTTCAGTTCAACATCTCATGCAAAGATTCTACCCGTGAGTCATTAGACGAGGACTTGAAACCACAGCATTTGATGAGTCAGTGAGAGTGGGGATTTGGTAGGTTACCCAGACATCAGTAGTTTCACCACTTCCAGAATTTGCATTGCGATGGGGATGTAAGGAATCATTATTGGTGCATTTCCAGAGTGAAAAGTACTTTTTTATTAAAAAGCTGATGAAATAAAACAATTGAATATTCACTGTGAATATTACATTTTTTCACAAGCTGCATCTGATTGATTTCTCCATGTGCAAAAGCCTATATTAAAATAAGGTATTCAATTCCAATTTGCAAATGCAAGCAAAATTACTGCTTTTGCATATTTAACTGTTTTAGATGCACTCAATTGATTAAACATAAACTTAAGTGTGCCCTCAGTGTGAAGTACTTAATTAAGTGTCAACATAATGACAGCTCTCAAAGTTGAATGGGATGGATGAAGCTAAGCAGTTTAATGTGATAGCCCCCTTAGCGGCCAATTGAAAACAGAAGTGAAGAGGACCTATGAGCAGTGACTCTCCAGGATTGTATTTATTTTTTGCAGACCCTGTGGAACAAACATAGCAATGTCTCACCGTTCATATGAAATGACAAGAAAAAATGCACACATTGCCTTAAATAGATTCATATTCTTTATCATTAAAACTTGATGTCAAATTCCCAAATGCTGACCTCAAGGACATTATGAAAATGCTTGGTTAAACCCTGCGTAGAGCATAAAGATGTGTGGTCAAGGAAAGGCCTGAAGTGACATTTGGCTTGTAGGAAAGGTAAAGAGATGGCAAAATAAGATTGAATGCCCTAAGACACAGAGGAGACAGGACTTGGGTGTAGCTCAGAGGGAGCAATGTGCAGAGAAATTGATGTGCCATGAGAAGGATGAGATCTCTTGTGTGTGAACCTGGGGGTAAAAGACAACACACGCACAAAGTGGTACATAATCCACAGCTTGATGAATATTTTAGTGGTCCGTGACTGAAGTCTCCCCTGTCGGTCTTTGTGAATATCACAACTACTATAGGATTTTGCTGTAAAAGCTATTTAGCAGTAGATGTGTTCTTTGTGTATTGAAAAAGCAAAGTTTGCCTCCAAGCCACGGAAGAAAACTGCTTTTAGATTTCCAATAGCTGCAGTTTTTTTTTATTTTTCACAATTACAAATTAATTCTTTCATCAATTTTGAGTTAAGTGGTTGCACCTGAAGCGGTAATATGGCACTGCAATTAGATTTGGTGGTTCTGGATTGGAAAGGGTGACAATAAGCAAGGAAGAAGAATTGAAAAGCAGCAATAAAAAAAAACTCCAGATGCTGGAAATCTGAATATCAGAGGTGCCAGGAATATTCCACAGGTCAGACAGTGTCTGTGAAGGGATGAAAAGATTTCAGATATATTGTCAGATTACATAGATGACATCGCATACAACCCTAAGAGTCTTTTTCCTGCCGGTGAGGCAGAATCACCACTTGTAATGCAAAGAAAAAACTGTACTCAATTTACACATGTAAAGAAACTGTACAATACAAAGAGAAAAAAAAAGTAACATGCAAAAGTAAGAGTCCTTAAATGAGTCTCTGATTGAGTTTGTTGTTGAGGAGTCTGATAGTGGGGGGGGGTTGAAACTGTTCCTGAACCTGGTGGTGTAAGTCTTAGGTCATATGTACCTCTCTCCTAATGGTAGCAGCGAGAACAGAGTGACATAGATCCTGTTTAATTTGGACATGCAGTCTGGTAACTGGCCCTTTCAGCCCATGACCCCACGCCACCCAATGACATCCAATTGACCTACAACCTGCAGTACATTTTGAACTGTGGGAGGAAACCAGAGCACCCAGGGGAAATCCACGCAGACGTGGAGAAAACAACCAAACTCCTTACTGAGTCCATTACCTTTCGCAAGGCTTTACACTCGGGGCTTTTGGTGTTCTAATGCCAGACCATGATGTAACCGGTCAGCACACTTTCCACCACACATCTGTGGAAATTTTCTGGGGTTTCTGATGTCATACCAAACTCCTGAGGAAATAGAGGCGCTAATGTGCTTTCTTCATGATGCCATTAGTCAGTTAGGTCCAGGAAAGGTTCTCCAAGATTGTGACTCCCAAGAATTTAAATATGCTCACCCCCTCCATCTCTGACCCACCAGTGATCATTGGATTATTCAGTTCTGGGCTTTTTCCTTTCCAAAAGTCAACAATCAGTTCCTTGGTTCTGGTCTCATTGAGTGTGAGGTTGTTGTTGGTGCACCATTAAGCCAAGTTTGCAATATGCCTTCTGTATCTGACTCCGCAACCCACTAATGTGGTATTATCAACAGATTTGTAGATGGTGTTGTCGAAATGCAGTGCCACTCAGTCATAGATGTATAATGAGTAGAGCAGGGAGCTAAGAACGCAGCTCTGTGATGCTCCAGAGTATGGATGGAGATTGTCGAGGGGATGTTTTTGCTATTCCTCACTGATTGTGGTCTGAAGATGAGGAAATACAGGATCCAATTGCACACTTGGGTGTTGCGATCAATTTTGAAAGGATGATGGTGTTGAATGCTGACTGCAGTTGATAAAAAGCATCCCAATGTATGCGTATTTGCAGTTCAGGTGTTGTGTAGAGGCAGTAGACCTGTTGGTTTGATAGGTAAATTGGAACTGATCAGACAGAAGCTGATGTGCTTCAACAACAACAGCCTTTCAAACACTTAATCACTGAAACAGAGTAAATGTTTCAAGTTCATTGATATGAAGTGTTAACTGTTTACTTCTGAACCAAGGTTGCCTGACCTCCTGAGTAGTTCCAATGTTTTCTGATTTTAATTCACAGTTTGTCACATTATATCTGTCACATGGTCAAGATTCCTCTCTCAGCATCCCAGCAAGTAAACTCCAATGTGCAGAAAGCTGTGCATAGTGGAAGAGTAAGAGCACATCGTCATGTCGAGTGTGAGAGTAAAAAGATCAATTGGCACAAAGCAAGGGCAGCATGAGATTATTATTGTGAGGTTCATTCAGAAGCCTAATGACTGAAGCAGGAGTCAGCAAAACTTCACTCCCAGATGAACTCAATCCCTTCTACACCCGATTTGACCACTAGAACAATGATCCTCTACTGTCAGTATCCAAATTTGATGTGTGGTCTTCCTTCAGGAAAGTGAATCCAAAGAAAGCATATGGACTGGACTGAATGTACAGTTGAGTTCCTGTGCTGACAAACTTACCAATGTATTCCTGAATGTCTTCAACATCTCACTCTGACAGGGCATGGAACCCACCTGTTTCAAAGATGCCTCAATCATACTGGTACCCAAGATGGGTGTGGTAACTGCCTAAATTATAACTGACCAGTGGCACTCACATCCATAGTGATGAAGTTTTTTCAGAAGTTGGTGTCGAAGCATATCCATTCCAATTTGCCCACTGCAACAAGAAGTCTATGGCAAATGCCAAAACCCTGAACAGCAAAGACGCTTATATTAGGATATTTTTTATTGACTACAGTTTGGCATTCAACGTCATCATCCCCTCAAAACTGATAGCAAACTTCAAGACCTGGGACTCAACAACCCACTCTGTAATTGGATCCTGGCTGTCCTCACCTCCAGATCACAATTAGTGAGAATTTGTAAGAACATCTCCTCCACAATCTCCATCAGAATCTGAGCGCCACAGTGGGTGTACTTCTCCCTCTGCTCTACTCGCTTTAAACCTATGATTGTGTGACTCGGCACACTCGGTATCTACTTGGCTGAATAGCGTGTAACCAACCACCTCACACTCAATGTCACCAAAACTGAGGAGCTGAATCTAGACTTTAGGAGTGGGATCAGAGGTAGAGAAGGTGAGCAAATTTAAATTTCTGGGAGTCACTATCTCTGGAGACGTTTCCTGGATCCAACACACTAATGTTATTGTGAAGAAAACACATCAGCCCCTCTACTTTCTCAGGAGTTTGTGGACGCTTGGTATTACACCGGAAACAGTGGCAAATTTCTACAGTTGTGCCGTGGAAAGTGTGCCAACTGGCAGCTTCATGGCCTGGTATTGGAGCACCAGAACCTCTGAGCAGAAAGTCCTGCAAAAGGCAGTGACCACAGCCCTGTACATCACAGGCAAAACTCTCCATACCATTAAGAACATCGACATGGATTGCTGTTGTCTGAGAGCAGCAGCAATCATCAAAGATCCACATCATCTAGGACTTCCTCTCGCTGCTGCCATCAGGGAAGAGGTATCAGTGCCACAAGACTTGAACCACCAGGTTCAGGAACTGCTGCTACTCCTCCACCATCAGACTCCTCAATAACAAATTCAATTAGAGACTAATTTAAGGACTCTTGCATTGCATATTGTTACGAAACAGACCAGCAGCAATAGAAATTCACCAAGACAATGGTATCTTCAAAGCAGCAATTTTTATCAATAACTATTAATAACATAATACTTCTTTCTTAACTCTAAACTTCATTCTAACTTAACCCCACTAGATGCAAATGAATATGTATGTGTATGTGGCAAAACGGTTTAAGCTTAATTCTTTTAAAAATGATTTTAAAGTTGTGTTAAAACTCAATCTTTATTGCTGGTCAAAAGCAATTATGGAGCAAGTGTGAGACATCACACTGCTCAAAACTCATGAATTGTTTTTAAAGAATTGCTTCTTCATACAAATGATTTTCCTTTCTTGCATGAAAATTTCAGAACTTGTTTTTCTTCCACGGTAATTTCACAAACACAGGCAAGGGTCCTCCCTCACCACTATTTGGGGTCCAAAGCTGTCCTTCCACGTGAATCTGCAGGGGTCGTCCACTGCATCTAATGCTCAGTTTGTGGTCACCTCTTCTTTCTTTCTTCTTTGGCTTGGCTTCGCGGATGAAGATTTATGGAGGGATATGTCCACATCTGCTGCAGGCTCGTTGGTGACTGACAAGTCCGATGCGGGACAGGTTGGCGCGGTTGCAGCGGTTGCAAGGGAAAATTGGTGGGTTGGGTGTTGGGTTTTTCCTCCTTTGTCTTTTGTCAGTGTGGTTGGCTCTGTGGTCTTCTTCAAAGGACGTTGCTTCCCGCCGAACTGTGAGGCGCCAAGATGCACGGTTGGAGGCGATATCAGCCCACTGGCGGTGGTCAATGTGGCAGGCACCAAGAGATTTCTTTAAGCAGTCCTTGTATCTCTTCTTTGGTGCACCTCTGTCCTCGATGGCCAGTGGAGAGCTCGCCATATAACACGATCTTGGGAAGGCGATGGTCCTCCATTCTGGAGACGTGACCCACCCAGCGCAGTTGGGTCTTCAGCAGCGTGGATTCGATGCTTGCGGACTCTGCCAGCTCGAGTACTTCGATGTTGGTGATGAAGTCATTCCAAGGAATGTTGAGGATGGAGTGGAAACAGCACTGATGGAAGCGTTCTAGGAGCCGTAGGTGATGCCGGTAGAGGACCCATGATACGGAGCCAACCAGGAACGTGGGTATGACAACGGCTCTGTACATGCTGATCTTTGTGTGTTTCTTCAGGTGGTTGTTTTTCCAGACTCTGTGTAGTCTTCCAAAGACGCTATTTGCCTTGGCGAGTCTGTGGTCTATCTCTTTGTCAATCCTTGCATCAGATGAAATGGTGCAGCCGAGGTAGGTAAACTGATTGACCGTTTTGAGTTCTGTGTGCCCGATGGAGATGTGGGGGGTGGGGGGGGGGGCTGGTAGTCATGGTGCGGAGCTGGCTGATGGAGGACCTCAGTTTTCTTCAGGCTGACTTCCAGGCCAAACATTGGAGAGGTTGGGCACAGACTGGGAGATTGCTTTGTTGAGCACCTTGGCCCTGTCCGCTGCATTAGCATAGATTTCAATTCCCCGTCCTTTTCCTTTGCTGACAAATCTGTCCATGGGCTCGTGTACTGCCAGACTTAGACCACCTGCAGGTCGGAGGAACTACACCACATCTTCCATCTGTGCACTTTCCAATAGGATGGCATTAACATCAACTTCTCCATTTTCTGTTAAACACCCCCTCCCCCACCTGTTGCCTTTTCCCCCATCTCTGTCTATCTTCCCTTTTCCCTCTTTCTCCTTTCTCAGAGCCAAAATAAATTTTCACCTCTCCTCTTATCGTATCCAATTTGTTGATCTTACTCCTCCCCCAGCCAATATGCAGTCATTATTTACATCTTCCTGTTCTTTGCATATTCCTTGAAGAGGGATCAGGCCTGGAATGTCAGTATTTATCTTTATCTCCAAGACAATCTGAGTTTCTCCAGTATTTCTGTGCATTTTTGCTACAGGTATTCAGGAAATTAGTGCATTATTTTTGTGGGCTATGTTGCCAAGCCTGTATTTATGCTTGTTGTTGCTTGTCACAATATGATAGCTGATTGTGTATTCCTTGTCAGGCAATATGATTTGGGCTATTTTGTGTTTTTTTTTGAGGGAGGAGTGGAAATAGAACTTGGTTATTTCCAACACTAGCTTGTACCAAGCATTCAATGCCTTTAGGAAACGATGTACTCAGCAAAGACAAATAAACCCCACAGGCGTTTATAGATTTCTCATTACCTTGATTTGGAGGTTGTTGAATGTGTTGATGGATTTTCTCATATTTCAGATAGACTGACCAAACAAAGCACAAGTCCATTTAAAAATATCATCACACTGCAACCACACCAGGGTTTCGGCTCCCCTATTAATAACAACTCTGTCAGTGCTGCACAATTGGTCAGCAGAAGGAGGTGTAAGGTGCTCCTTACGCCTGATAGCCTACCGTTCACTCTTGGGTAAGGTGTAGTACCTGTTTACCCTCCCAATCAGGGTCATATGAAGCCATGGATTGCAGATGGTGGATGGGTTTTACAAGCAGATTCTACAAATTGGAATTTATGGTTGTAAAACTAAAAATGCTAGGCAGATGAATCTGTTGATCAATGGCCAACGTTACCAATCCAGTATGGACACTGAAACTGAAGAAGGCAACAGGAAACCACTTCAGTATTTTTCCCTTGTGTAATCATGAACTTGTAGCTGTGTGCTTCTCAAAAGAAGACAGACACACGTGGTGTAGTCAGGTTAAACTCTGAGTTTTATTAGGGATCAGACCCAACTTTTATACTTGGCGAGTCTGTTGTCTATCTCTTTGTCGATCCTTGCATCAGATGAAATGGTGCAGCTGAGGTAGGTAAACTGGTTGACCGTTTTGAGTTCCCGCCGTGGCCCCCCTTGGCTGACGTCACAGCTTGCATAACAAAAGCAGTTGTTCCGTGTGCAGGTACTTTCCTGCATAACAATGCCCTTCCCCGTGCGCTGCCCCTGTCTGTTGGCTGTGCAGCGAGGCCAGCGCCATTTTGGGGTCCTTGCCATTAACCCACCGGTTCGCTTGTTGGACCAGTGCCACTGCGTGGGCTGCTGGCCTTTGGTCGCGCTTGCTGCCAGGAACGCTGGCTGCCACAAACTCAACGTTGACTATGGTCAATGGAGCATTCATTGAAGGAGAACAGGGGAGGCATCAACTACAAATCGGAGGGTCAGAGATCATGACGGATAGAGTCATGATCGCCCACGCCGAACGGCAAGGCGCCTGAAGGAATGAATTAATAACAAATTGACAATATGTCTTGAGTTTTTAAGGGAATCAATGAGTAACGAGGCACGTCTACCTTGATAGTAGCTGAAGAGTGAAGAGCTGAAGTGCTCAGATTCAAATCCAACTCCAGCATTGGAGCTCATGCTCGTCAGAAGCCACATACTCCTGACATTGGAAATTCAAAAATTCTGGAAGTAATCATTAACAGTTCTTGAGGAAACAAAGCATTTTTTTTAGGGGGGGTGTAATTAATGATTTTGGATCAGAACCAGTTGATGGTACTGATCTATGGTGGCCAAATTAAGATTGGGAAACATTTGTCAGAGATGTGTCTGCCATAAACTTACTGCAGATACATGAATGAAATCACAATCAATTGGGCAAGAGATAAGGTGATTTAATGTACTTGAAACTACTTAAGGAGCAGTAAATATATGTCAGGAAGTTCAATCAAACCATCTTGGCCATTGTGAACTAGGTGAAGTGTTTATTGTATTTTATTCCCAACTCATTTTGTGAGGAATGTGCCACACTGAATTAGAATGGTAAATGCAGACCCTTTGAGAGGTAAAGAATAAGATGAGAATATTTTATTACTGCTGTTTAGTTGAAAATAAAAACAAAATGCTGTGAATGCTCAGCCTGCCACGTGGTGTAAATGGACAAGAAAAATGGTTTAGTTGAGATCCTTTTTTGCCAGAAGCGGGCAGAATGTTAGCTCTTGTTTCTCTTTCCCCTCGATGCTGCCCCTGACCAGCTGAGTATTTCCATCATTTTCTTTTCAATTCACATTTCCAGCATCTGCAGCTTTTCCTGATGAGTATGTAGAAATCTGAAACAAGCTTGTGATGCAAAGCTGCACTTGGTAACCCTTCGCAACACCAGAACGAGAGCATGTAAATGCTGCATTTAAGTCATGTCTGTTAATTTGTGCAATTTTCGTTTACAGTTGCTGAAAATGTGACAAATATTGTGCACGGACAGGCTGACCAGTAGGGGTCACTGTAGGGTTACTGATGAATGGGGAGAGGTTTCTCTCTGATGTCATATTCTTTGAGCAGTTACTAAGCAACAGCTTCACTTTACTATTCTTGGGCTTATTCTAACAAAATTCAACGTTTTCAGTAATTTTCAGCATCAAGTGTGGGTTTTATTTGGCTTTGTTAAGTGCCTGAGGCAAAGATGTATGTTGAATGACTTTGATTTGGAGAGGCCCTGTATTTATTTGATTTGTAACCTCTGCTGGCATGAGGGGTTTGTTTGCTCTGGTATTGGGACATATGAATGCCAATGTCGGAGCATACATTAATTATATGCAGAAAGTATGGGTGCATTAACTGTGGTGAGCATTGGCTCGGCTGTTAATTTTCTTCTCCTACTGCATCAAATAAATCTGAAATCTTTCCACCAGTGCTCCTTTGCACTTAAGCAACCCAAGGTTTTTGCTTACATATGAAGATGGTGCATGAGATAATAAAGCAGAGTTGAACACTGAAGAACTTGTGAAGGAAAGAAGGCTGTGAAAACACTGCACTTTATGAAGGGTGGTTATTTGGGTCAGGGTGAATTTGAAGTAAAATATAAATGGCATATAAACTTTACAAAATGTTGAAGATGGTTATGGTTGAGCTATATTTCCCAATTGATTTCAGAAAAATAGGGTAAAAGTTAAATTCTGCATGAGTGATATTTTGTTTTCTGATGAATGAAAATATATGTTCATGATCCAAGGAGAAGTGTTAATGTGCTTTGTATCTTGGGAGTCTGATATCTGTTGATAGATACAAAAAACCTGATGGCTGATCTTGTCAGTCACATTGTTTGATCGGGATGGAGATAGATACTCTTTTATCATCTCTGCTTCTGGACTGTCAGAAATCCAGAAGAGTAGCCGATATCAATTTTCCTTTCTTTTGCATGGATACTCAAGTTGTACCATCTGAAATTTGCAGATAGATGGTAGAATTAAAGAGTTTTCACATTCAATTGAACACGAGTTCTGGAACTGATATTTTGTATTTCAGGAGTTATTGGGGAAAATAATTCTCACTGATGTGGTTTTTGTACCAGAGGATGACTTGGTTGCAGCACCACTGGACCTGCACATGTTGCAAAACCATTGGACTTGATTTCTATGACCTGTTAATAGTTTGAAATATTTGGATACTTCCTGATAAATCTTCAGCTTGGTTCGTTATGTGACTGCGGAAACTGATAATGATCAGTTTTTTTTAGGGGGATGGTCTGAATTCTGTAAGATTGAATTTAAAAGACTGTTTTAAATTGACTAAAGCTGATAATGCTGTGGCACTCAAGTACAAATCAAAGGTTCTTTGGAATAAAACCTACAAAGTATATTTAACATATGGTATAGCTACCACATTAGTTTTAAGTGTCCTTTCTTATTTGTATAGATTAAAAGATTGTGTAGTCTCTTCTTTGATGCTGGAGAAACACAGCAGGTCAAGCAGTGTACAGTAATTTATAGAGCAAAAATAATGGTGCATAACCAATGTATTAGGACTTGAGCCCTACATCCTTTTTTTGGTGTGAGAGGGAGATGACCAGAGGAGATTAGGTTGGAAATGGTGTTGGCGACGATGGCTTGATGTATTGTGGTGGGCTCAAGCCCGAAGCGTTGGTTATGTGTCTTTGCAATATAAAGTTCACTGTTTGACCTGCTGAGTTCCTCCAGCATTGTGATTTTACTTCAACCATGGTGTCTGCAACACCTGCAGCAAGAAGAGACCACAGAAGACAATAGAAACAAGAAAGAAGAGGAGGAAAGGGCAGCAAAGAAACAACAGATGGTCAACCTAGAGGAAGAAGAAGAGGAAGAGGAAGAGTACAGGGAAATAGAAGAAGAAAAGATAGGCAAGGTAAAGGAGGTACTTGCTCTTGTTAGAGGATACATGGAGTCATTTAAAGAATGGCAAACACAGGAATTCAATGATTTAAGAAGAAGAATAAACAACACAGAAAAGAAAATAAATAAAATGGATATGACCTTAACAGAAATGGGGAAAAAAATGGACAAGATGGAAGAACGGGCAATAGCAGCAGAAATGGAGGTAGAAGACTTAAAAAAGAAATTGGAGGAATCTAATAAAAAAACTAAAGAGACACAAGAATTACTAGCCCAAAAAATAGATATAATGGAAAATTATAACAGAAGAAATAACATAAAGATAGTGGGCCTTAAGGAAGATGAAGAAGGCAAGAATATGAGGGAGTTTATAAAAGAATGGATCCCTAAGGCCCTAGGATGTCCAGAACTACAGCAAGAAATGGAAATAGAAAGGGCACATAGAGCATTGGCCCCTAAACCACAACCACAACAAAAACCAAGATCTATTGTAGTAAAATTCCTAAGATATACTACAAGAGAAAAGGTACTGGAGAAGACAATGGAAAAAGTAAGAGAGGGCAACAAACCACTGGAGTATAAAGGGCAAAAAATCTTCATTTATCCAGATATAAGCTTTGAACTCCTAAAGAAGAGAAAAGAGTTCAATGCAGCAAAAGCGATTTTATGGAAGAAAGGATATAAATTTACACTGAAGCATCCTGCGGTATTGAAAATATTTATTCCAGGACAACAAAACAGACTATTCTCGGATCCAGAAGAAGCACGAAAATTTGCAGAACAATTACAAAAATAGACTGAGGGATGAAGACGGGTAATGAGAGCAAAAATTATCACGATTGATATGTATGTGGGTAAAGACAAAAATAGACTGAGGGATGAAGACGGGTAAGGAGGGTAAAAATGACCACGATTGATATGTATGCGGGTAAAGAGGTATAAGAGTGAATAGAGACAATGGGCATATGTGAAAGTATCTGTAATTAGAGGAAAACATAGAAAGTATAGACAAGAATTAATAAGGGAAGGTAATGGAATAGAGAGAATAAGGAGGGAACTAAAAGAGTGACCTTTGTGACATATAAAAAACGAAATCTTTTCTGGGGGGGGCTGGGTGGGGGGAAAAGAGCGGTCACTGCAAAATCAGTTGACGCTTGCGAGTGGATTCGCAAATCCAAATGGAGAGGGGAGATGTGGTTGTCCGACAAGGGATAAAGGGCAACTCAGGAGGGGAAGGGGAGATTGGGGATAAAGAAGATAGAAATAGGAGAATAAGGAAAATGTTGGATGTTGTAGGAATGTTGTCTGGTAAAGAGTTGAAAATAAGAAAACAGAAATGGAAAAGGAGGAAAGGTAATGATGGAAAAACGGAAAGAGAAGATAAACAAAATATAAAATGGCTACGCTGAACTATATGACTCTAAATATTAATGGAATACATAACCAAATTAAAAGGAAGAAACTACTAAATTTACTGAAAAAGGAAAAAATAGATATAGCATTTGTCCAAGAAACACATTTAACTGAATTGGAGCACAAGAAATTAAAGAGAGATTGGGTAGGACATGTAACAGCAGCATCGTATAATTCAAAAGCAAGAGGAGTGGCTATATTAATTAGCAAAAATGTGCCATTTAAAATAGAAGAGGAAATAATAGATCCAGCAGGGAGATATGTTATGATAAAATGTCAGATATATTCAGAGCTTTGGAATCTACTTAATATATATTCACCTAACGAAGAAGATCAAAAGTTTATGCAAGATATCTTTTTGAAGGTAGCTAATACGCAAGGGAACATACTAATAGGAGGGGATTTCAATCTGAATTTGGATCCAAATATGGATAAAACGGGGAAAAAAATTAACAGGAAGAACAAAGTAACCAAATTTATAATTAAATCAATGCAAGAAATGAAACTTGTGGACATATGGAGGAAACAAAACCCAAAAGAAAAGGAATACTCATACTACTCGACTAGACATAAAACATACTCAAGGATAGACCTATTCCTGTTATCAGCCCACATACAAGGGAGAGTTAGGAAAACGGAATATAAAGCTAGACTATTATCGGACCACTCACCCCTGTTATTGGCAATAGAGCTAGAAGACATCCCTCCAAGAATGTATAGATGGAGATTAAACCCCATGCTACTTAAAAGACAGGATTTTAGAGAATTTATTGAAAAACAATTAAAAATGTACTTTGAAGTAAATACGGAATCAGTGGAAGATAAGTTTATACTATGGGACGCAATGAAAGCATTCATTAGAGGGCAAATAATAAGTTATGCAACCAAGATGAAGAAGGACTATAATCAGGAAACAGAGCAGTTGGAAAGGGAAATAATAAACATAGAAAAAAAATTAGCAATAAAGGAAGATACAACCAAAAGAAGAGAATTGGCGGATAAAAAAATAAAATATGAAACATTACAAACATATAAGGTGGAGAAGAATATAATGAAGACAAAACAGAAATATTATGAACTAGTGGAAAAAACACACAAAATCCTAGCATGGCAGCTTAAGACAGAGCAAACTAAGAAAATGGTATTGGCAACAAGGAAAAAAGACAAACAAATTACATATAATCCAAAAGAAATTAAGGAAAACTTCAGAGAATTCTATGAACAATTATACCGAACCGAAAACGAAGGGAAAGAAGGGAAAATAGATGAATTTTTGACTAAAATTGAACTACCAAAACTACAAATAGAGGAACAAAATAAATTAACAGAACCATTTGGAACAGTAGAAATACAAGAGATAATAAAAAATTTTCCAAATAATAAGACACCAGGAGAGGATGGACTCCCAATAGAATTCTACAAAACATTTAAAGACCTAATAATACCGCCCCTCCTGGATGTAATCAACCAGATTGATGAGACACAAAACTTACCAGATTCATGTAAAACAGCAATAATTACAGTGATACTAAAACAAGGGAAAGATCCACTCTCACCAGCGTCATATAGACCAATATCTTTGCTAAACACAGATTATAAGATAATAGCTAAACTATTAGCGAACAGATTAGCAGAACAGGTACCGAAAATGGTAAATTTAGACCAAACTGGATTTATCAAAAAAAGACGCACAACAGACAATATTTGTAAATTTATTAACTTAATTCATGCAGTAGAAGGAAATAAAGCACCGGCAGTAGCAGTTGCTTTAGACGCAGAGAAGGCCTTCGACAGAGTAGAATGGAATTACTTGTTCAAAGTATTGCAAAAATTCAGTTTACCGGAGAAGTATATTAATTGGATTAAAGCATTATATAAGGGACCGTTAGCGAAAGTGACAGTAAATGGACATGTATCAAAGCAATTTAACTTAAGCAGGTCAACGCGGCAGGGATGCCCACTATCACCATTATTGTTTGCGCTAGCTATAGAACCACTAGCAGAATCGATAAGAAGAGATAATAATATAAAAGGAATAAAAATAAAAGACAGGGAATATAAAATCAGTCTGTTTGCGGATGATGTGATAGTGTACTTAACAGAACCAGAACTATCAATAAAAGAACTATATAAGAAATTGAAGGAATATGGAGAAGTGTCGGGATACAAGATAAACGTAAATAAAAGTGAAGCAATGCCTATGAATAACGCGGATTTCTCAAAATTTAAGGAGGAATCCCCATTCAGATGGCAAACGCAGGCAATAAGATACCTAGGTGTGCAAATAAACAAAAATCTAGGCCAATTATATAAACTCAATTACAATCCACTAATGAAAAAATTACAGGACGATTTAGAGCATTGGAAAGAGCTACCACTAACACTGATAGGAAGGATAAACTGTATTAAAATGAACATTTTTCCAAGGATACTATACTTATTTCAGGCATTGCCAATACAACTGACAGAAAAATTCTTCAAAGAGTTAAAGAAAATAATAAGGAGATTTTTATGGAGAGGGGGGAAACCGAGGATAGCACTAGACAAATTAACAGAATGGTATAAACAAGGAGGCTTACAATTGCCAAACTTCAAAAATTATTATAGAGCCGCACAATTAAGGTACCTATCAGATTTTTATCAAACAAGGGAAAAACCAGACTGGACGAGACTAGAATTAGATAAAATAGGGGAAAAGATACCTGAACACATATTATATAAATGGGACGAAAAATTGGTACAACATAGAACTTCTCCAGTATTACACCATCTCCTCAATATATGGAAGAAGATTCATGTAGAAAGAAATAAAATAAATTACCAAATACCAAAACTAATATTGACGCAAAATAAGCTACTCCCTTTTACAATAGACAACCTTGCCTTTAGAAAATGGGAAAAAAAAGGGATTAAAAGAATAGAAAATTGTTTTTCAGGAAGTAGATTCTTATCCTTTGAACAAATGAGAGATAAGTACAATATAACGGGAGATACAGCGCTGGCATATTACCAACTGAGATCCTACTTGAAAGATAAATTAGGAAGCAACTTGAGTTTACCAGAGGGAAGTAACCTTGAATATGTGATTACAGATACAATGTTAATCAAAAGATTTATAAAAAATATGTATATTAAACTGCAAGAAAAGGAAAATGAGGAAACAAATGGTAAAACTAAACAAAAATGGGAACAAGATTTAAATATAAAGATAAAAAAGGAAACATGGGAGAAGTTATGCTCTGGAACGATGAGAAATACAATAAATACGAGGCTGCATATGATACAATATAATTGGTTACACAGACTATACATTACACCGCAAAAGTTAAATAAATGGGACCCAACAGTATCTGATAGATGTTTTCGATGTAAAAAAGAAAGGGGAACAACAATTCATGCAATCTGGACATGTGAGAGAGTAGAAAAATTTTGGGATGATCTCAATCAGATATTAAATAAAATAACAGAAAACAATATACCAAAGAATCCAGAGATCTTTCTCCTAAGTAACATAAAAAATAAAGAATTTGGAATTGACTTGGAGGATGCACAAAAAAGATTTGTTAAGATAGCCCTAGCTGTAGCAAAAAAATGTATTATGTCAACCTGGAAATTGGAAGATAATTTGAAAATACAACAATGGTATATAGAAATGAATAAATGTATTCCATTAGAAAAAATAACATATAGTTTAAGAAATAATATTGAAATATTCGAACAAGTATGGGAGCCTTACATTAAATACAATAGCGAAAACCTACCGGGAACAAACATTACCTAAGTTGATGGAAGGAGAAGAGAAGAAAAGAATGGACTCAGTAGAATTTCTGGTGTATTTTTGTTGAATGACAACATTGTCTAACTGAATTAATGCAACCTAGATTGTATAACTAAAATGGATGAGAGGGGGGGGGATGGGGGGGTGGCTTGGGAGGAGGGAGGGGGGAGGGAGAAAAAGTCACTGTAAATGTGTGGAAAAGAAAAAGTGTACATCATGGCTATTGTGATTTATGGTGTGAAAAATAAAAAATTAAAAAAAAACCAAAAAAAAAAAACCATGGTGTCTGCAGAGTTTCGTATTTTGCTTTTGAAAGATAAAAATTAATGTGCCAGCTGAATGTCAGCACCTCACATGAAGTCAAATAAGCTTGTATCACAAACTGAAGCAAAATTATAGTAGTATTTCGGCAGACTAATTAGAAACAAAATGTTTATGTCAAGGAAAGAACTTCATCTATCTCAGGCAAAAGCAGGTTAACAAATGAGTCAAATACAGACCAATAATACTTATTCATAGAGTGAATTTTGTCTTCTCTGCAGTAGTGTTAGTAGTCAGCTGTGGTGAAGGTTATTGATCATCCAATTTTTGAGAGAGCCTGTTACACAGATGAGGATATCTCAGCAATCCCATTTTTCAATGTTCTATGGCTGTCTCTCTCCAGATTAACTGCGACTTTAATTTCCGTATACTGTAATCTATCACATTTTGGCACATTTGTGAGGCTTTCTGCAACTACACTAATCACACCCATCCCAGTTCTGAACATGTGTCCAGGATAATATATTATAAGCGTCAATACAATGTGATAATAATATTGGTGGCCGTGAACTGAAGAGCTTTGCTGTGTCTGAAATGGACATCTGAGTTAATTTACCTTCAAATGGAACAGTTAGCCTTGTAGTTAGGAGATTACAAAATGCAAAAGACATTCAGCCTTGCATACATCCTGCGCTAGATACAGAAGATGCTGTGTTCTTGAATTGGTTGAAAATAAATGATATGGAAGAAAGAAACAGAATCATATTTGTGTTCAAGTGAGTGGTCGGCATGGACGAACCAGCGCTGTTTGGCTCTGTCTCTATGTAACTGATAGAGTAGAGAAAGGAAATCCAGTGGGTTTGGTGTACTTGAATTTTGAGATGTTCAAAAAGCCAGTTGTGTAAAATTAAGGCAGGTGATAGTGGGAGTTAAATATTGGAAAGAAGAGAAATTGGCTGATGGGATTCAGAAAGTAGGAACAAGTGGATCACTTTTTTCAGATTGATACGGGGTACCAGGGTCAGTGGTTGGGACTCAGCTATACATTCTGAATATCAACAATTTGAATGAGGAACTGAATATCATTTCAAAGTTTTCCAGCAACATTAAACTGCTGGGATTGTGTATTGTGAGGGGGATACAAAGTGGCTTTCAGGGGATTCAGTAAGTATCCAGAGGACAGAAAGGCAGTACATTAGTGGTGCAAGGTTAGGAAGTGCAGATAAATGGGGTGTTCAGAGATAGTTTCTTTCCTTCTGATATCGTACTCCTAATTGGATATCCACTTGTATATGCTTTCTTTGACGATGTTTACATGTACACTACAACTCTGATTATCTGAAATCCTCATTTATCCTAATTTTTTTCCCCCGGAGCCGAACTGACCTCACTAGCTGAAAAAACATTCACTCGATATGAAATTAGAGCGACGATGGTCCTCATTTTAGACAACTCCCTCCCCTCTCTCTTTTCATTTCTTCTTTACCTTCCCCTATTGACTTTTCTCCCTTGCAAACTTCATGCTACTGTCTCCCAGCCTCAAGTGGACAGAAGAATCCCTTGTCCCAGCGTTATCAAGGACAGCAGCCTCCCGGGCAGAAGTGGGATCGAACTCAGTGGCATTCCCTTTTCTCCTCTCTCCTTTCTTCCCTCCCTCTCCCTCTCCCTTTCCCTCCCTCCCTCTCCCTTCCCTCTCCCCTTCCTTCCCTCCCTCTCCCCTTCCTTCCCTCCCTCTCCCCTTCCTTCCCTCCCTCTCTCCTTCTTTCCCTCCCACACTCCTTCCACTCCTCCCTCCTTGGCATATTGGCATTCCTGACACCGACTCCAAACTCTCCCCTCAGCCTAATATCACACACCAGATTTCCTGGTGTGCGTGTGCGGTAGGCCTAGGGGAGGATTCAGAGCCGGGACTTGGGCGTCAGGAGCTCTGGTGACCGGGGAGTCTGGAGCCTACTGACTTGGCCAATGGCCTGGGAAGCCTCCCTGGGGATTGGCGGTGGCGGTTGGAATATGTTGGCCAGCAATATTTTGTTAAGAATGAAACATTATTTTAATGTTTAAAAAGCCTTCCCTTGTTGTTTGTTGTTGTTTAAATATTGATGCAAGTGATTTGCTATTGCTACAGGGCTGTTTTTTAAAAAAATGACCAGTTATCCTAAAAAATGTTGATCCGACGTAGGCCCGGTCCTGACCATTTTGGATAATCGGTATTGTTCTGTATACTTTTCTCTTGAACTTAAATTTTAAATTAAATTAGGCACACAGCATTGTAACAGGTCAATTCGGCTCTATGAGTCTGTGCCGCCCAAATTACACCTCATTAACCTATATCCTGGTACATTTTTGAAAGATGGGAAGAAACAGGAACTTCCAGAGAAAACTTAGACAGATTCGGGGAAAATGTACAAACTCCCTACAGACAGCGTGGGATTCGAACCCAGGACCAGTCTTGATCACTGGCCCTGTAAAGGCTAACCACTGTGCTGATTGTGGCGCCCTGCACTGTTGTGTTTAATCTCGCATAATTTACTACACTGTCGAAATTACCTTGCCTGGATAGCATGCAAAACAATTTTTTTCACTGCATCTCAGTTCAATTCAGTTGTACACAAGTCACAGAAAGCAAATGTGCAGATTCAAACTTGGAATAAAGTATTCCAACAACTCTTGCAATATTGTGTGCAGTTCCGATTGCCATGCTTTAGGAAGGATATGATTAAGCTAAGGGCTTAAGATGAGAGGGGAAAGATTTAAAGGGGGCCTGAGGGGCAGATTTTTCCACATCAAGGATGGTGGCAACATAGAGCGAGCTGTAAGAGGAAGTAGTAGAGGTAAAATATTTGGACAGGTAAATATTTAGAAGGGTATGGGCCAAACAGAGGAAAATGGTGCCAGCATACAATGGCACCTTAGTTGGCTGGCTGAATTTGGACGAAGGGTAGGTTTTTATGTTGTATAACTGTGGATCTGTCATGTGGCCATATGGAAACAAATATACATTGTTAAAATAACAGTTCTAGTTGAAATAGAAATTGATTCCTCAGCTAATATTAGATAAATAAAATTTATGCAGAGACAAAGCTGAACATTCACATGAAAGGTGGGAAAAATGAAAGTTGGTTTATCATTGTTACCAATGTAATTTATATTGACTTGAATGCCAGTTGTTAGGGGATTATAGGGAAAAGGTAGGTAGGTGGAGATGGGCTTATCATCAGATCAGCCATGATCTTACTTAATGGCTGAGCAGCCTTGATATGTTCTTAAATGATTGTTCAATTTGAATCTCCTCCCCCCCCACCACATAATGTTTTCTCATGTGCAAAACATTGGATGTCAAATTTTTATATTTTGAGAAATTGTTTGTTCAGATGGTCAGTTTGTTTGAAGCCCAGCTGCATCATCCTAAAACATCTTCTGCCTCTAATTTGGCTTGACAATTAGTCAGAATCAGGATTTATTGTCATGAACAAGTCTTGAAATTTGGTGTTTTGCAGCAGAATCAAAGGGTAAACATTCATATTATAACCATCTTATGACATTACTATAAAAAATAAAAATAATTGTGCAGGAAAAATAAGACAGTGCCCTCGTCTTTAGGCTCCTATACCTTTTTCCCAGTGATAGCAGAGTGAAGAGGGCATGGCCTGGGTGGTGATGGGGTCTTTGAGCATAGAGGCTGCTTTTTTAAGACATCATCTCATGTAGATGTCCTCGATGGAGTGAAATCTGGTGCCTGTGACGTCGCAAGAAGAGTTAACAATCCTTTGGAATTTATTCTTGTCCTGAGAGTTGGCACCTGTATTCTAGGCAGTGATGCAACCAGCCAGAATGCTCTTCATGGTACACCTGTAGATTTTACAGGAGTCTTTGGAGACATACTGAATCTCCTTAGCTGCCTCACAAAGTATAGCTGCTGGTGAGCGCCTTTGTGTTTGCATCAATGTGGAGGCTCCAGGACAGATCTTCGGAAATGTTGACACCCAGGAATTTGAAGACTTTGACCCTCTCCACTACTGAACCCTCAACAAAGACTGGGTCATGTTCCCCTGACTTCTTCCTGAAGTCCACAATCATCTCCATGTCCCATTTCTCATTTGAGATATCACACTTTGTTAGATGGGTAATCCTATTTTTCCAAAAACTAGATAAATTTGGAACAAGCTGTGGCTCATTTCGTTGTAATCTTCAGCAAAGTAGTGCTTTCTAAATAGAGAACATTTCCATTTGAGACCCCCTGTGACTGACATTACTAATATTAGGTGACATCTTAGGTTTGCTGGGGCACATTGCTAAATACCTCCACTAATGGCAAAATTGATTTTCTTAGAAATAACCGATAGATCAGTGGTTCTCAACCTTTTTCTTTCCACTCACGTACCACTTTAAGTATTTCCTATGCCATAGGTGCTCTGTGATTAGAAAGGGATTGCTTAATGTGGCATGTGGGAGGAAAGAAAAAGTTTGTAAACTGCTGTTTTAATCTTACCTAATTGACTTGTTATGTGCACGGTTTCTTAACCACAAAGGAAATGGGCCGTTGATAATTTTTCTCAAGCAAAATATTTCTGTAACAATTGGGTCTCGAGCAGTGGTTCTCAACCTTTATACCCCCCACTCACATACCACCTTAAGCAATCCCTTACTAATCATAGAGCACTGATGGCATAGGGATTACTTAAAGTGGTATGTGAGTGGAAAGAAAAAGGTTAACAGCCACTGAGATAGATGTTCCCCAAATTTGTAGGCTGCAAGAACTGCATGTACTTTTTTTATATATGGTTGGTTAAAAAGCAGCTCATCCCCATGAAATTCATGTGAAATATTATGAAACAAATCTGTAAAATACTTGGACTTGGGAGGCACGGTGAAGGACGGGCCCAATAACTGAGAGCTCCTGAAACTATGTAACAGAATTTGCCATCCATTCTGTTCTGCAATTAATTTGCAGTCGAGAAGATGTTGTGCATGCGCTAATTGAAAGAGCAGCAACTTAATTTGGTCATTAATCTGACAGAATACATGACTAATTGCTGAATGGTAATTCAATATCCATAGGCTAAAGGTTTGTAAAGCTACATTGAAGGAACAGAAAAATAGCAATGGCATCACTAGCTAATTCAGCGGCTCCATCTCTTGAGTTTTCTGAAAGTATACTTAATCTGCTCAGATAACAAGTGCAAAATATTTTCAGCATTATATTTTAACAGAAAAACAATTATTTTTTTTGGCTTCTCTTTACATTTGATGGTCAAACAGACTTTGCTACCATATTTGCTCCTGGGTGACTCCTGATAGTCCCCAGAAGACGAGAAGAAAATTACGTTATTTCAAATAATTTATTGCCTTGGTGGGTTGGGGCGGGGGTGGTGGTGGAGAAAATAATCTGTGTCTGATGATTGAAGGGGAGCAAAGTTTATTTTGGTTTTGGTCTGTGTGAGGTAGAGGATAGAAAAGGGTGCCATCCATTCTGAAATGAATGTTCATCTGATGTCAGCAAAGAAGCTAACAACATGGGTGCTATTCACTGCCATGCTTGATTGCATTTGAGAGGGGGAAGAGGTTAAATGCATGAAGCTTTGAATCAGATTTAGAGGAATTCATTGAAAGCTTATCTTTCAGTATGATACACAACACACTTTGACCGTTCGTTTTGGAATGGCAGGGTGTCTAATACTGGATAGCAGAATCAATCATTTTTATAATGTTGTTAATTGTTTCCATTAAAAGGATGAACTGGGTGCTTGTTTTTCTGTTCACATGCAGGATCGACACACTTTAATGGGGGGGGGAGGGGTGATGGGATCAGCAAGGATGCTGATTGTCTGGAGTTCCTTCCCACAGACTTTGTTGAGTAGGATTTCCTTCCTAAATGCAGTCCATCCACAAATAGCTATCTGAGATAAACATAATGTAGTCAAAACAACAAACTCTAAAACATTGCTGGAGAAATGGCCACTCATTATCCACGGAGGAATATGGAAGTAGAATCAGAATTGGGACAAAGATTTAATTCTCTGGGAAAAGGTCAAATGCCAGCCCAATTTGGACTTATTTAATGACTTTTGTTTTTGAGTCTGAAATTCTTGCATTGAGTGGTGGGAATTTAATTTCCCTTGTGGTTTACAAATGATTGACACCTGATTTTGCTCATGTTCTACAAGGATTGGCTACGTCTTGCTGATGTGTCCTGGTCTTCTTTATTTGAAACTTGAAATTATTTTTGATGGTTTGAACTTGAACTTCAGTTAATCCAAAGAGATGATGAATTCCACATTGAAATGAGTCTTTGGCTTTGTAAATATAATGAGGAAAATTAATAGTGGAAATAATTACTTTCTGACTTTGAATAACCTTTTATAAAGGACCTAATATTTCTGAATTGAGCACAATGTGCTAAGATCCTTTTCTTTTCCTTTGGCCTTATTTTTTTAAACAATCAACATCTTTCCCATTGTAAACATGTCACAGCTTTAGTTTGCATTCTTTTTGACCTTCAAGGTTAAATGATCTCACTTCCAAAATATTGAGTTTCCAACAATCTTGTATTTTCCTCCATTTGTTTTCTTTAACATCAAGAGATTGAAATCAGTAGTCCGTTGGTTCATTTAGTAATTGCACTAACATGCTCTTTAACCTATGTTCAAGGCTCCTTGATTGACAGGAACTGGGACAGAAGATTGTGGACTGGTATTGAAGCAAATTATTTCTGGAATTAAGAAGATAAAGAATATTGTTTTGGAATAATGCCATAATTTTAGCATTGAACATTTTTGACAATATAAAACTTTTCAGAAATTGTAAATCCTGTGTTTCTGTCTTATGGAGGGATGAAGGCAAGTCTGACAACGGAGATATATTATTAGAACTTTTGCAATGTTTGAATGGTGACCAATTTCTGAAATACTCCATGGAGTCTTGAGTTGAAATGAATTATAATGGTCATTGAACTTTTCTTGGCTTGGCTTCGCGGACAAAGATTTATAGAGGGGGTAAAAGTCCACGTCAGCTGCAGGCTCGTTTGTGGCTGACAAGTCCGATGCGGGACAGGCAGACACGGTTGCAGCGGTTGCAGGGGAAAATTGGTTGGTTGGGGTTGGGTGTTGGGTTTTTCCTCCTTTGTCTTTTGTCAGTGAGGTGGGCTCTGCGGTCTTCTTCAAAGGAGGTTGCTGCCTGCCGAACAGTGAGGCGCCAAGATGCACGGTTTGAGGCGATATCAGCCCACTGGCGGTGGTCAATGTGGCAGGCACCAAGAGATTTCTTTAGGCAGTCCTTGTACCTCTTCTTTGGTGCACCTCTGTCACGGTGGCCAGTGGAGAGCTCGCCATATAACACGATCTTGGGAAGGCGATGGTCCTCCATTCTGGAGACGTAACCCACCCAACGCAGCTGGATCTTCAGCAGCGTGGACTCGATGCTGTCGACCTCTGCCATCTCGAGTACTTCGACGTTAGGGATGAAAGCGCTCCAATGAATGTTGAGGATGGAGCGGAGACAACGCTGGTGGAAGCGTTCTAGGAGCCGTAGGTGATGTCGGTAGAGGACCCATGATTCGGAGCCGAACAGGAGTGTGGGTATGACAACGGCTCTGTATACGCTTATCTTTGTGAGGTTTTTCAGTTGGTTGTTTTTCCAGACTCTTTTGTGTAGCCTTCCAAAGGCGCTATTTGCCTTGGCGAGTCTGTTGTCTAAGTCTTTGTCGATCCTTGCATCTGATGAAATGGTGCAGCCAAGATAGGTAAACTGGTTGACCGTTTTGAGTTTTGTGTGCCCGATGGAGATGTGGGGGGGCTGGTAGTCATGGTGGGGAGCTGGCTGATGGAGGACCTCCGTTTTCTTCAGGCTGACTTCCAGGCCAAACATTTTGTCAGTTTCCGCAAAACAGGACGTCAAGCGCTGAAGAGCTGGCTCTGAATGGGCAACTAAAGCAGCATCGTCTTCAAAGAGTAGTTTACGGACAAGTTTCTCTTGTGTCTTGGTGTGAGCTTGCAGGCGCCTCAGATTGAAGAGACTGCCATCCGTGCGGTACCTGATGTAAACAGCGTCTTCATTGTTGAGGTCTTTCATGGCATCATGCTGAAGAAGATTGAAAAGAGGGTTGGTGCGAGAACACAGCCTTGCTTCATGCCATTGTTAATGGAGAAGGGTTCAGAGAGCTACTACTACTATACACCACAGAAACAGGCTTATTGGCTCCCTACATCCATGCCATCAAGTAAATGCATATATGTTTATCAATATTTTCATACGTTGTTGCAAGGTATGATGTGAACAAACTGATTATATGTGCCTTAAAAATTAAGGTAGTAATGTTGATCATGTGAGGGGGAATTCCCAGCTCCTTGAGAACCTTACGATGTTAATTTGAGAGGTCAGATAGGGCTTTTCGATCTCATTTACCAATTGCTTAAATATTCAATAGAATCTTGAGTTCAGAATTTATCGTCATGAATAAGTCATGAAGTTTGGAGTTTTGTGGCAGCATCAAAGTGCAAACATTCATATTATAAACATCTTACAATAATATATAAAAATAAAATAAAAATAGTCATGCATTGTTCATCACAGGCTGAGTTAACAACTCTCTGGAGTTTATCCTGAGATTTGGTGCCTCCATACCAGACAGTGATGTAACCAGTTCAAGCAAATTGTGACATTCATACAACACAGAAATACAGCAGAACCCTGATTTAACGCTACCCAATTTAATGTGAATCTGGATATAATGCGATGAGTCATTGGACTCGGGCGTCGGGCTGCTGCCAGAAGTGAGTACAGGTACTTGGGGCTGCAACGAGCAGTGAGGACTTGGGGCTGCTGCTGGGACTTGGGACTTCCACGAGCAGTGGGGCTGGTCGGTATACTAAAAGTTAATTTGCGTTTTAATTTCAACTGTAGCTACAATGATTTAGCGCAGCCCCACTTTTCTCTTGGTGATTTCTTTTGGACCCAAGCTATCGCGTTATAATAGGGTTCCACAGTATGTTTTTTAGGCTCTTCACATTCATGCCCTTGAACCAGTTCTATTTACCAACACTTCGTTCATATCCTCTGTACTTTGGTGATTTAAAGAGCTTGTCTGGATACTGCTTAATTGTTATGATGGTCATGTTATTTTCCACCCGCATAGGCAGCATTTTCCTTATTCGAGCAACCTCTGGATTGTAAATACATGTGTGAAAAAGATGGAAAAGCACTATCCACAGAATCCAAATGATAATGCTTTACTGATTTGTTCGAAAGAACATCTTGTGCCTCATTTGCAAATTGCAAAATTCAAATTGCAGTCTCCAGTTAAAATAATCCAAAGGGTTGTTAGGATTTTGTTAAAACAGCTATTTTTTTTCTTCCGCTTGCCAAAATCTTGAGCAAGTTTCGCTCCTTGTTATCAAAAAAAGGCAGAAGAACGACTGTTATCTTGTTTGTGCAAATCAGATTTAACACTAGATCATTCAGCATATTCTGCATTCCGATGGTTATCCACTGACGTTCTGACTTTTCTATGACGCAACTTGCCAATTGATCTTTAGATGTGATGAAGGAAATGAATATTTTCTGGAAAAAAAAAGATTAGAGCATAATAATCATCATGGTACACAGCCATCTCTTGAAAATGGTATTGAATTTGTCGTCAGATTGGGACCAGAATTTGGGTTTTGTAATGTGAGTGGACGTGCAATGAGATCCAGGGACTGGGAATGGGACCTGGTATGTGGCTGAACTTAAAATTATGTGCAATAAGATGGTGGGCACGTACTCCTGTGCCTGACCTCATGTGTTCATATGCAAGTGAGTGCGATAGGTGAGCATTGATGCCATGTGAACCAGCTAACCGTGCTGCCCATTAGTGAAGATTTGGTCACCTTTGACTTATGAGAACCAACAGGCTACTGTTATTAGTGCAGGTCAGGATCTGAGAAGTGTTGGGCGAAACCAAGGATGTATTCTCCTCCAAATTGAAGAAACCTGGTCTGTTTTGCAAAGGGAAGCAAACTAATACTTGTGAATGACTTGAATGCAGAATAGAAGGGGGTCAATTACCCATGAACGCAAAGCATTTCTGGATCAGAAGCTCCATCTTCCTTCCAGGAACAAAATACAGCCTTGTAGCCTCTAGAAGGGAACAGTCCAGCAGAAAATCTGGGACCTAATGCAGTGTGGATGGAGAGACTGCATGAAGCTCAGCAGTTCACTGACATCTCTGACATACATGTGCTGTAAAACCTGTATTTAGCCACGAATAAGTTTTTGTGTTGAATAATTGAAAAAAGCAGATGCTGGAAGTTTGAATGGAGGGGAAAAAAATAATACAGCAGGCCACCCAGCATTTGTGAAGAGTGAAAATCTATTATTGTGTTTCAGCTTGCAGCCCTATTGTTAGAATTGTGATCGAGATGATGATGAAAGGTAGTCGCACAAATCTGGGGAGGGATGTTTGAATGTCTGTGGTTACAATGGAACTAAGTTGTTAAAGTCATAATAGTTAATGGAGTCAGGTTGAGACAGAACAAAAGGGGAGAAAAGCCAGAGTACTTGTATTGAAGGAGTTTAAAAAAAGGTGTGAAAAGTAGGGTTGCAGGTCAATGTTGTGCTAATGGATGGAGAAAAACTGAACCAAATCACAAATGGTTATTACTTGCAGCAGAAATGACCAATTATGAGGTTTAGCTCATCTGATTTCAAATGTTGATGTGGCTTCGATGTCAGAATTGAATTAGGTTTTGAGGTTCTATTTCTACTCCTTTGCATTTTTTTAAATCCCAAAAGATCTGCTCTACTCACGTTACATCTACGACTATGTAGCTTGAGTTTACAACAAACTTATAGATGATGCTACGGTGGTAAGTTAAAGAAAAAAGGTGATGTATACAGGAAGATGATTAAAATCTTGGCTGCATGGTGCAGCAACAACAACCTTGCACTCAATGTCACCAAAACCAAGCAGCTGATTGTTGACTTCACGAAGGGAAAACCAGATGTATACGATCCAGTGATCATTGGGGGATCAGAGGTGGAGAGGGTCACTATTTCAGAGGATCTTTCCCATTCCAACACATTAATGGCATCATGAAGAAAGCACATCTGTGCTTCGACTTTGTCAGGAGTTTGTGGAGATTTGGTATGACATCAGAAAGTGTGCTGACTAGCCGCATCGTGGTCTGATATGGGTACGCCAATACCTCTGCACACAAAGCCCTACAAATGGTAGTAGACACAGCCTAGGGCATCACTGGCAGAACCCTCCTCACCATCAAGAACATCTACATGGAACGCTGCTGTTGGAGAGCAGTAGCAATCATCAAGGATCCACGCCACCGAACACAAGGTCTACCATTAGGAAAAAAGTCTTGGTGCCATAGACTTGCACTATCAGCTTCTGGAATACCTGCTAACCCTCCACCATCAGACTCCTCAATAACAAACTGAATCAGGGACTTATTTAAAGACCTACTTTTGCACTTTATTGATTATTTTTATTCTCTCTGTATTGCACAGTCAGTTTGTTTACATCACTTTATCTGTTCACATGTGTACAATGAGGTGTCATGAGGGAGGAAATAAAAAGTTTGTAAACCACTGTTTTAATTGTACCCAGTTGACTCGTTATGTGCATGGTTTCATAACTCCAAAGGAAATTGACCAATGACAATTTTCTCAAGCAAAATATTTCAGGAACAATTGGGTCTAGAGCAGTGATTCTCAACCTTCCTTTCCCACTCATATGCCACCTTAAGCAATCCCTTACTAATCACAGAGCACCAATAGCATAGGGACTACTTAAAGTGGAATGTGAGTGGAAAGAAAAAGGTTGAGAACCACTGATGTATACAGTTTTTTTTTGCTTTACCAATAAGTGGTAATTCTGCCTTACTCACAAGAAAAAGAATCTCAGGGTTGTTTGTAATGCTATGCATGTACTATGACAAAGAAATCAGAAATCTAATTTAAAAATTGTGTTAGTTATATGTATCTGTGATGATAAACCTGAACAAGTACATCCAAGTATAACAATTTACCTTTAGACCCTGTGCTCTGCATGACTTGGTTAGTTGTTTGCTTGGTGATTTGACGAAAGGGGTCCAGAAGATGATGTGGCCCAAGTGATATCGTTTATAAAATGCTAGGAAAGTTCAGTAAATTGAGAACTGAGCTCTTGTCTACTTCTGTGTCCTATCTGAAAGTATCCTTATCAATTTCAGGTCACTCACTTTAAGCACAGAGCTTACTTGCTCTATTTTCAAAGCTCTGTTCTTTGAAAAAGATTATTTTCTCCATCCCTTCCACAAGTTGTGATTTCTTATGGGAGATGTCAAGTCCAACTGACTGGGCACCATGAATGATCCTGGACAATCTCCACATGACAAATCGCCACTAGTTTGATGAGTTTTCCATGCAACTTAGTTTTCAAAAGGGTCAAATGTATACCTGTAATAAATAAGTCATGTGATTTTATTTTCAAGAGTCATCAACTCTGTTTAAATGTCAAACGTAAGAGCATTCCTTTACTGCTTGTATAGTTACTACTATCTCTGTTGAGTCTATGATGTGCATGAAAAGTTGCAATTTGTTTCATTCATTTTAACATGAATACTCAGCCCCAGGAAGTTTTAAAGTTGAATATTCTTTTTAATAGATACATATATTGCTATTCATATCAACATCAACTGCATGCCTATGAAAAAGGGGACAGTATAGTAAAAAAATACTGCGACTTCTATCCACCCTACTTCCCACTCACCCATTATTCTGAACAGGAGCTCCAATTTATTAGAATTTAAGAAGTAGTTATGTGGTGGATTTCACTGGAGTTCTCAGGTGCACAGTGGTGTAATCACATATTTGTGCTTTCAGTTTTCCTCTAATATAGTTGCCAATCTGCTAAGTCAGGGATTGTAAGTCAGTGACGCAGAAGCTGTTCCTTCTGCAAGCAAGTGTAAGGTAAAACATCATGAGATGGGAATGTGTAGGGAGTTACCCTGTACAGGGCAGTAACAAGAAGGGGAGGTGTCCTTGTACTCCTGTTAGGTAAAACATCATGAGATGGGAATGTACAGGGCTGTAACAAGATGTGAATGCATCCTTGTACTTACAAGATAAGAGAGACATTGATGGATTGAGAGGCAGGAAGCTAGCAGGGAAAGGATAGCAACAGTTTTAGTCATTGGACAAGTAATGATATGATGATGTTCTAAGCACATATCCAAGGGTATAAAAAATCACCATTTTGCTGATAACGGCAGAATGCATTCTCCGACTAACATGGTTAGTCGCAAGTGTTACAATCCGGTAATAAAGAACAAAGAACCCTGATTTCGACTCAGTCTGGTGTTTGTCTCACTCATTCATGAACAAAGCAGACCTAACACAAGTTGAAATAAGTTAGCATGGGAGATGAAATAATCAAAGTGCTTTCACTGCTATATGCAACAAATATTGCCATTTTTGCAGCGCAATTCATAATTGTTTTTTCTTTAAATTTGCACCTTGTGTCTCATTGAACAAACATTTCCCTCTGTTCGCACAAATAACTTGGATGAAGGGAATGTCTCAACAGTTTTAGAACATAAACAGTTACCTGTGAAACTGGTATTGAAAAATCTTTATCTTTATAATTGGAAATATTGGGAGGAATGTCCGTATTTAAAAATATCCTTTGGTTGAGAGCTTCTTTTATGTATTGAACAACAGGTCATGTACCTTCAGGATTTTATTTTCCTCAGCTAATGTGAAATACATTTGGTAATTTCTGTAAAAAGGAGGAAGGAAAAGAGAAGGCAAGCAAATTGAACATGTTCTGTAATTTTGTTTTGACAGTTATGGAAACAAGCTGTTTTGATTTTAAATTGTGCAGGAAATTGCTCAATAATGACAGCTAGCAATGGAAAAACAGTTTTTCAACATGCATTGCATAGTTGGAAAATGCAACCTTAAGACATTGGATACTTTATGTGTTTTCTTAGAAAAGCTGTGGGGGCTTTGATTTTAAGCATGGACATTGATGTGGCTGTATATCATGGGTTGAATAGCTTCTCATGTGTACGGTTGTACAGTTGTTTAACATAAAATTAAAATGCATCCAAAATGATCATTGATCAGCTAATGGTGCATTGCTTCCTATAACAACAGACTCCGTGTGGTCATGAAGGGCATTCCACAATCCAACAGATGCCATTCCACCCTCCAAAAAATGGCTTCCCTTGTACTACCATCAGTATCCCTCACCGCACATCCTCCATGAGCTGCATATCTGGCCTGGTCCCTCAGCACCCATGCACAAAGGGACAGGAGTACCCTTCTCACCTGCCACCTCTCTGCATCCAACATATTAAGTTCTGCAATTTCCACTGCCTGCTGCATGGTCCCACTGCCAAATGCATCTTTCCACCTCTGTTTTCTGCTGGGACTGCTCCCTCTGTGACTTCCTTGTCCACTCCCCTTTCCCATCAGTCATCCCCTTTGTACCAACATCAATGACCACAAGAATTCATACCTGCTCTCTCACCACCATTTGGGGACCCAAGCATCCCTACCAAGTGAAGCAACAGAGATGGCGGGTGGGAGGGGAGGTAATGGAAATTGATGTTAATGCCATCTGGTTTGAGGGTGCCCAGACGTCAAATGAGGTGCTATTCCTCCAATTTGCAGGTGATCTTAAACTGGCAGTGCATGAGACCATGGACAGGCATGTTGGCATGGAAATGGGGCGGGGAAACAACTTGTGTATCTGCAGGGATGACTGACTGCATCCGGTACTCCTGTTGATACCTCCTCTACGTCAGAGAGGATGCAGTCTGAGATATGGCTTAATTGAGGACCTTTGTTCTGTTCAGCGCAATAACAGAGATATCCCAGTGGCAACCCGTTTCAGATACCACTGGCTATTTCTCACATTCTTGTTTATTTTACATTTTCTGGGTCTCCTTATTATAGATGTGTGACATGAATAATAGCTCTCACAACTGGAGGGAGAACAAACGCTTTTATTAGCTTATAACTCCGGGTAGGGTTTCACAGTAGTCTTCAGAAGGGGAGTTTTGGTTTTAGGCGGGAAACCAGGGTTATATACGAGCAGATGGGGACAGAGCCAGGAAGTGGGACTAGTACAACATACTACCATGTGAATCCCAGCTCACTGCAAGATGTTTGCTTTGATGGCAAATGAAAACATTGTTTTCAAACTCCTTGTTCTAATGACAGGTTGTTGAGCTGATAACAATAACTGTTTCTTTCTGTGCAAATGCTTTCTGACCTGTTGAGTATTTTCATCATTTCTACTTATTCTCTGGATTTCCAGATTGTGCATGTTTTATACGCATTTTGGCCTTCCAGACATCATGAGTAGCATCCATCTCTGCTTCAGTGAAAGAATAAATGATGGTTAACACCTCACTTCCAATTGTGCTGGCGCAAGCATTTTCTATATCCAGTAACTTTGAACTTGATGTGATCATGGTTCTGAAATGGTGATAACTTGAATAGCTTACGCAAAATATGATTGGTCTAACAATCCAATAAAAATTAAATTTAAGTAAATTGCTTATGTTTGGGAATCAATTGCACACATCATTATGAACCATACACACTGTTCAAATATCCACCTGATGGTATTTCCTGTTGCATTGTCATAAGATTGCAATTTATGATGACTTGCATTCAGTCTGATTTGACAAACAAAAACAATCCAGTTTCACTTCAGGTCTTGTGAACAGGATATTTGGTGATGGTGTCAATCAGTCTGCAGCTTTAACAAGCTCTTAAAATAGTGTGTTTTGAAACTTAAATGAGTGATTTGTGATGTTCAGTTTCAATAGAATGGCAGTAATTGTCTCTGTAATAAGACTTGGAGTCGCTCTTTGTTTTTGCTGACAGTTGAATGATATATTAAGTGTTCATGGTGGTGTAATGGTGTTGTGACGTGTCCACCTGAAAATACTAATTGTTGTAATCAGTTCAGTCCCAAAAACTCATCAAACTAAATTATCAGATGACATGCAGTGCAGCAAGCAAAATTAGATTTTCATGCAAACTTATAACTTGGTCATAATACTGCCAATAACGTTCGAAAAGTTCTGTATTTTACTATTCCTTTGCTTAAGTTAGCACCATGGTCACATGATAGTTAAAAATCCATTGATTTTATAATACATGAACTACGAGTTTAAATTGCATGAAATATCAGAAGCAAATTTTAAAAATTGAAAATTGATGTTATCAGAAATGCAGAATCAGAGTAGAAAGCTAGATTGCAAGTTTAAAAAAACCCAAAACTTCCAGGATTGTAATCACAGGATAACTATCTGTGCCACATGCCAGTGAGGCAAGAAATAGGGAGATAATGCAATTCAATGGTGTGGCTAATGAGCTGGTACAAGAAGGAGGGATTCAAATATTTACACAGATCAGGCTCTCTTCCAGGGCAGATGGGACATGTACAAGAGGGATAGGTTGCACCTAAATTTGAGGGGGACCAATATCCTTAGACATAAGCCCCTTTCACACTTGTAAATGATCCTGGGAATTAATGCCCAGTCGACCTTTAAGGTGTCTAGTGTGAAAGCAAAATTAGCTCAATGTCAGTGTCACGTCATCTCATGCCAGGGATTGACGGCCTCGACCCCTAGTCCAATCCCTGGTGCCTGCAGACGCCAGCATTGCAATCATGCAAGTGTGAAATGGGCAATTGCATTGTGGGATTGAAACGACCCAAGTTTTTGCGTGTGTGCAGGAACCTGAATGAAGAAAAGATTAAAACGAAGATATGAGTTTTGCCATGGGAAAGTTGCAGCAGGAGAGAGGGGAATTAGCAATAGTGGACAATTTTTAAACAGCGTGGGAAAGTTGGTAGTCCTATAGTGCCCAATTTATAAAGACCATGAGAAAAAGCAATGGCAGACCTGACTTCCTAGAATGCTGTGTGGGAGGTAACTCCCTCCATGAATGCTCCATGCATGCAGCTATGAATACAGACCTTTCTCTGCCACACAAAATTCTGGGAGAGCAGGTCCACCATCACTTTTCTCCCCACAGTATTTATAAATTGTATGCGACTAGCTTTCCCAAGCTATATAAATAGTACGTTATAGCGCTATCAACTTTATGGTCTGGTTTAAAAATTGTCCGCTATTGCAATTTATTGCTAGCAATTTCCCACGGTTGCTTATAAAGGTTTATATAGGTCGGCACAACAACAACAGGAGCTGAAGGGCTCATACTGTGCTGTACATAAAGCTTAATTATGTTATAAATAGGCATGATTAATTTTATTCAGATATAAGATCATAACACATTGATCAGGATTTAGGGCAGGTCCACCATCGCTCGATGCGTCATGACATCACAAGTAGAAGATAGATGGCTCCTTGCAAGTATGAAAACTTTCAGTGTCCCAGTTAAGAGTGGTCAAGTGTGGAAAAACCAAAGCCCCATTCCTATCTCAGGACACTGAACGGCCAATTTAGGGGGACGCAAGTTTGAAAGGGGTGATAAGTTCACTGGTGGAACTTGGAAGGGCTCAAACCAGAGTGGGAACCTTGGGAGCAGGAAAGCCAGTGGAGGAGTTGAGGGGATGGCAAATAACCCTGAAAATCTGGATCAAAAGTGACAGGTTACAATGTGATTGATGGGTGGATTGATTGGTGTGTTTGTTTTAATGCAAGGAATATTGTGTGCAAAGCAGAGACTAGATTGGCAGCTCAATGTTCTTGGGTTTTGTTGTTTAAACTGAAATGGAGAAGGAGGTAAAAGTTGACTAATCAGGAAGTGTGTCATGGCTGTTTTCAGAAGGGATGTCATGGAGAGTTCATCCATTGAGGTAGTATGGGTAGAGATCCAAAATAAGAGTACTATCACTATGATAAGCTAATATTATAGGCCTTCCAACAGGCCCCAAGAGATAGAGGAACAGATATGATGACAGATTATGGAATGGTGAAAAAAGCAAGACGATTGTCGTTGTGGCAGACTTAAAATTCTCCAGTATTAAGCCAGAGGCTTAAATGGGGCAGAATTTATCGGGCATTGAAGAGAGTTTCTTGAAACAATGTGTAAGAGCATTTCTTGAAACAATGTGTAGAAAATTCAACCAGGAGGTGACAAAGATGGTTGATAAGGGTGGGGCACTGGATGTTTTTCTACATGGACTTTAGTAAGAATTTCTCATGGATTGTTGACAAGATCCCTCATGATTGGCTGATTTAGAAGGTGCAGGCGCATGGGATGCAGGATGAGTTTATAATTTGTTAACTGAATAGGCTGGCTCATAGAAGACATAGGAGTGGTGGAAGACTATTATTTAGGTTTAAGACCCACAGGGATAGGTGATGGAATCCATTTTATGATTATATATAATGACTTAGATGAAAAAGGAGGTGGGTAGTAAATTTTCAGACAATATAACATGTTATAGATCAATTACAAATATGGGCATAGAAATGGCAGATTTTATTTAGTTAACTCGTCAATATGTTTAAATATGGTTTATCATGGATCATATCATTAATTAAGATAGAATTCACCCTTTGTTTATATGAAGGGACTGTTAATTTTGTCTTATCTTTTTTCCATCCATAATTATATTGGGATATATTATGAGAAAGGGATAAACTGTTAAATATTATATTCATAGAATTTGATGTCTTAAAGAAGTTAAATAAACAATTATGGATAGGCTTTTGATTTACATTATGTATGATATGTACATGATATGACTTGTCATTTGTTACAATTTAGATGACTTTGTCTGAAGGAATTATATATTAAACTCAATAAAAATATTTTAAAAAGAAAAGAGAAATGGCAGATGAAGCTTAATCTGCATTAAGTGTGTGGTATTGCACTTTTGGAGGTCAAATGTAAGGGGAATTAATTCAGTAAACAGCAGGGCACTTAAAAGCTTTTATATGCCAAGTGATCTGGGGTCCAAGTCCATTGCTCATTGAATGTGATTATGCAAGTAGATAGGGTGGTAAAGTAAGTTTTGCTTCATTGGGCAGTGCATTGTGTACAAAAGTTAGGAAGTCATGTTGCAGCTATCTGAAAGTTTGGTAGGCAGCACTTATTGTGTGCATTTCTGGTCATCTCATCGCAGGAAGGATGTGGAGGCTTTGGAATGGGTGCAGAAGAGGTTTAGGGGTATGATTTTGGAGAGACATATAATAAATTTGGGATGTTTTATCCAGAGCAAAGGAGACCGTGAGGGTGACCTGATGAAGGTTTATAAAATCATGAGAGGTGTTTATAGAGTGGACAGTAAGAATCTTTTCCCCAGGATAAAAACATCACACACTATAGGACATGATTTTGAGATGAAGGAGAGGAAGTTGAAGGAGATGAGAAGAGTAAATATTTTACACCGACCAGTAGGAGCCTGGCATGCATCACCAATTAGTGGTGAAAACAGAAGCAATAGAAGCATTTAAGATGGACACACGAGCATGAAGGGGATTGAAGGATACCTGTAAAGTGCAAGTAGCAGAATTTTAGTTTGATTTGGACATTGTGTTTGATACAAGTGGTCCAAAAGGCTGTTCCTGTGTTGTTCTATTCAATAACTATAAAATTGAAAAATCACTGGCTCACTAGTGTCCTTGAAGACAATTTGCAATCCTAATCTAACCCATAGGTAGTTACGAGGCCAGAGGACCCCAAAACCCAGCAGCAATAGATATTCACCAAGACACATGGTTACTTAAACAAAATTTGCTTTAAACATGAAAATAGAATCAAACTTTAGCTTATCACTATTGACTTACTTAATCTAACTTAACCCCCCTTCTAATTCTAAGCGCACGTGTATGTAATGTGTGCATAAGTTCAGCAAGGTTCTTTGGTTCACAGTCCAAACCCACTTCTCATTTCCTCCAAGTTCACTGGTTGTAGGCAGATCTTATACTGTGGACAGAATTTAACATTTATAAAGTTCACCAGGCTTTGGTGCTTGAAAGGTAAATGGCTACTGCTCAGGGAGGTTCTTGTCGGTTTTCAGAGAGAGATTTGTTGTTCCAGGACATCCGCAACTGATGTACTTCCAACAGCCACTTCAGTGTCTTGCTGACAAAACTTGCTCCTTCAGGGTTCTCCAGATGATAACCTCTTTCTTTCAGGTCATCACAGAGTTCCTTTTTGTTTCCCTTATTCCAAGGGAAACATTAAACAGCCAGTCCTCTCCTCTTGCATGAACCACAAGGGCTTTGACCAGGGGCTTTCCATAAGCTTACCAGCTTATCCTGTTCCAGTCCAAGCTTCTCTTGCTGGCTGTAACCCTGTAGAAGAAGTATCTGCCTCTTGGAGAGAAAGCCTGTTTGACTCTCTCTGCTTGCAAGACCACATGACCCTCTTAGAACAGCAAGTTCTCTTCCAGACAATCTGCGGCCCCAACAAGATCTTTCATCTGTTGACTTTTGTAAACAACAATCCATTAGTGAAGTCTGTTGGGCACTCTCCAATGTTCTTGCAAAGACTGTGGCCCTGACATGTCTAGCATGGGGCAGAGCTCCAGTATTTTAAATAAGATCTGTTTTAAAGAGTTTGTATGTGACCTAGTCTAACAAACCTTCCCAATTTATCTCCCAAAAACATATCTATACCCTCTGTCACAATAGCTCCAGTATTTCTGTGTGTTTTAACCACAATCTCAGCTTCTGCAGACTTCAGTGGTGCACACCTTTGCTGATATGCAACTCTGGATACGGCCCTTTGAAATGCTTGAGTGGTATCAAACTATTAAAATGCAGTGGATCAAAAAGAGCAGCAATTATATTTTGGTCACTGGAGATGGACATGTAATATCGGAATGCTAGGTCATGAGACTAATTTTTCAAGAGTGGAGTGTTTGTAATTGTGGTATTGACTACAAATTTTTGTCTTGCAAAAGAGTTTGAAGTCATGATCTGCTTTTGGATTATTGGTATTTCCTGTTTCATAATTTTCTTTTAACCTTAATGATGCAATTTGTGAGTGAAATATTACAGTTGATATTTTTACTGTCCTATATGTTGCCTGTGGGAAACAGGATAAATTCATTAATCATCTGTGATTTACTCTAACCCAAGAACAGAAAGGCAAAATGTAATTTAGTTTTGAGACTGGAATTAATGTTTTCTAATGGGTACAATGCTTGCAAAAGATTTATTAGTTCCATTGCTGGAGGTTTTGATAAACATAATGGGCACTTACAAGTGATGGACTGATAAGAAGGGGAGTTAAAATAAGGTTTGTTGCAGAAGGGTTCCACAGCCTTTATTTGCTGTGTTGATGCATTTTTGTTCCTGGGAGCAGAATGGGGGCAACAATGAAAAAGTGACAGTGCAGAGGTGTAGTGTTTCCTTGGCAGAATTTGAAAATCTCAATTGTGCCTTCTGGAAATTATCGTTTCCAACAAAAAAAACCATTAAATTATTTTTAAATGACAGCCTGTGTTCTCAAGTTGAATGTTATTTGGGGTAGTTTCATTCTTTTCTCATTTATAAGATATTGAAGGCTTGATTTTATTAAATCCACACCTCTCATGTTTCGTGAAAAATAAAAGAACTGCTCGTGCTTGAAAAACGATTTAAAAAAAACCCCAGAAAATATAGGAAATACTCATCAGGTCAGACCGCGTTGGTGGCAAGAGAAGCAAAATTAATGTTTGTGTTGAATACCCTTTGTCAGAAATATCATATTTCATTGCCTATGTGGAACATTTTTTGGTTTCTGAACTTTGATCAAAGAAACTGCAATTGTATCACTTAAACTTCCAATTGCAGATTTTGTACATTTTGGAAAGATTAAAGGCAGTAACTTCAAACATAATTTTTCTGGTTGTAAAGAATAATTCCTACACTCTCTGGAACTGCTGCTCAGTGATGCTTTGCATTTTAGCATCTCGTAGAAACTCAACTACTGGACATTTTTGGTATTCCGAGCTCAAACGCTTCTGATCCCGAATTTCGAGAGAACTGATTAAGTATCGGTAGTTGGACATCATGCTTCGGTATAGCATTGAGTACCTAACATCAGACCAACGATGATTGTTTGGATGTAATCTTAACAAAATAACGTGTGTGTGTGCGCGTGTGTGTCTTTCTATCTGGTGAATTTAAAGTGGTGCACCTTGAACCATGTCTAATACTTTTAACTGTAGGGCTGTGTTCCAACAATTTGGAAACCAAACACGTTTGGGATGTGTGTTGCAGTGAAAATAGATTTGTACGGGTTCATGAGTGGGGCATAATGTTGAATGCAGGAGAAGTTAAGACTAGGGTCACTCATTTCAATGATTGTTTCCTCCTTCTGTTTTGCAGGAAGCTCTCAAATTAAATTTGTTTGTAGAACTAAGCAATGGCTAACTCCATTTCTTGCTGAGTGTGGCAGAGCTGACAGATGGAAATGGAAGGGAATGATAAGATCTGTCCCAGTCTGAAAGACTGCAGGCTGACATGTACGAGACAAGATGATAACCTTCTCTGAAGATCATTTTTCATGCAATATGTAGCTTTATCCAATTACATTTATTTATACTCTTTAGAAATATGGTTTGAAAAGGAATCGGTCTTGTGAATGGGGTATGTCAAATGATTAGAGTTTTTGCCACATTTATTCTATTCATAACTAAAGTAAATAGAGCTCATTGCTTAGCTACCTTGAGGCTGTTAAAAATGATTGCTAAGCCATTCTCCTGCTTTTCAGTTTGAAGATGAGAGTTGATGAAGCAGAAATATACTTTATTATAATGATTTGATAGAAGTAAATGCCTTGGAATAAAATAAAGAATACGATGCTATGTTGAGCAAAAGCATTTGAGTATCAACGATAATAAGTTTCATTTACAAAGATGCACCATTTGAAATTAATCTGACCTTTGTACTGAAAGTTCTTTGTGCCACCTATCATTCTTCTATAACCTCAAATTTAAGTGGAAAGATTTCAGGAGCTACTGGAACATGTTTATGTCATTGTTTTGGCAATATACTCACAGGAAGTTTAAATTGAAATGGGGAGTAAGAAAAGTGTTAGTTAATCAACCAAGATTCCAAGCCACTGAAACAACAATGCCAAATTGTGATTTTTGTTTCAGCTTTGTGTCAATGACTCTTTCACATTTGAGTTTTATTATTCCTTTTGAAATTTCTTTAAGCATTTATTTCTGAATGTGGAGTTCGCCACAGGATATTTGTAATGTCGTATGAACTTCATTGCTGCAATATTATCTCAATTGCTTCTCCCTATTTTGTAGCAGTTGCAAAACCTTCACATAGAAATTTGTCTATATAAATATTTAAGCAGGATAAAGCCCGAAGGTTCTTTTGCTTAGGTGTCTACAATTGCATATTTGATTTCCGTTTGATTGTCAAGAGTACATGCATGACCTCACATACAACCCTGAGATTCTTTTTCCTTCAGGCAAGGCAGAATTACCATATATTGGTTGTGCAAAAGAATTGTACACATGTCAATAAATAGAGATTTCAATAAACTGTGCAAGATCAATAAAGTGCAAAAATAAGAGTCCTTCAATGAGGCACTGATGATGGTGGAGGAGTAGCAGTTGTTTCTGAACCCGGTGGTGTGATTTGCCTTCTGCAAGTTGTGTGTTTGGATCCCCAATGTGCCATACATAGCATTGGTCAACAATGTTAGGGTCAATGTCCTTGAACTTCTTCCTACCAACTCAGAAGAACATAAAAAATGCAAGCTATATTGGCTAGTTACCTCCCCGCATCTCTTCTACTATTGATTGAACCATGACTGATATTGTTTTTTAACTTCAGCAACACCATACTGCTCAGTGTCCATGTCCCTTGATTTTTAATGGATCATTTGACTGTAGACTAGAGTAACTTTCTGTGGTAGGGAATTCCATAATGATGTCCTGCTTAAGTCATGGAATAACTCAATGAATTCACCTTTATTCCCCAGATATGGCACCCTCTGGCTGCAGTCAGAAAGCTGGACTTGAAGCAAGTCAACCTTGGTCTTGGGGGGCTGTCGAAGAATAATTGTCAATTTTCATCAACAGTGCACTGGTTTAGATCCAGCCATTAGAAAGTGCTGCAGCTGGGCATTTAGAGATAAAGTGTGTTAGTTGTGCAATGACAGCCTCATTAAAGTTTTTTTCTTGTGTAAAGGTCCCTTTTTGCCTATTGGTCTGTAAATTGGATTTAATAACATTTATGATCTTTCTGCTACTACTTTTTCAGTGGCAAAGTTCTAAAAGTGTAAATCCTCAAATTATTTAATCTTTGACAGAAATATGCTAATCCTTGAGTTGCAAGAGCAAGGCTATTGGGACAAAGGAAATGCTTTTATCTATTTAAATGCCAGAAGCTGGGTCAGAGATGCCAATTTCCAAAATCCCTGAATTAAAAAATGCCAATACAAAAGTAGCTGGAATTGAAGTAACTCAGCAAATGTTGTGGGTTGCTTCTAGGGCTCTCTTGCCTCTGGGCTTCATGTAGCTTTTCCACACCAGTGCAGTGTGAGAAATGAAATGTTCCATAATTTTGCAGAAATAATGATATAATAGTTAAATAACACATTTTCTTGTGTGCCACTGAATCTTCTGAACTAATTGACAATGCTAATACGAAGCACGTTGAAATGACAATGCCACTGGGAGAAAGAGAAAGAAACTTAAATTGTGTATCTTTTGAAATTGTGATTGGAGATTGTCTTTTGACCAAATAAAGATCTGCTACTCTCCAAATTATGACATGTGCATTTGGACACGTCATATTGTACATGTTTGATGGGCATTTTCTTCACATTTTTTAGTTTGTACAGATACCTGTACAATGCTTCACACAGTTAAGTTATCTGTTGGGAGGGCAGCTAGTGTACTCCAGAGGTCTCTCAATAGCAGCAGTGATTTCTTGATGTCATGTGGAGTGAACTGAATTGGATGGAGACTAATTTCTGTGAAGTGGGATCTCAGGAGGAAGCCAGATATGGGTCATCTGTTTGATGCATTTGGCTGGTCGAGGTTGTGGATGCTTCATTCAGCACTCTTTTGCCTGGACTCTTGCCTTCATTGAGGATGGGAATATTTTTGGAGCCTCCCACTGTTTGCTGATCAGTTGTCCACCATCAAATAGAAGGATTGAGAAAAGATGGAGGTTTGGTCAAGTGAATGTGAAAGGATGGTCAGGCAAGGCCAGCTTAACAAATGTATTGGGGCTGATGTATTGAAGTCCATTTATATCAAGGCAAGATTTATAACAAGTAAAACAGATGAAGTTAGAGCCTATATTTAGGCATGGAACAACAATATTGTGGCCATTAAAGAGGTTTGGTTGCGAGAGTGGCAGTTCCATGGATGAGATGTTTCTAACATGATGGAGGTGGGGAAGTTCCATTACTGATCAGGGAGAATGGCATAGCTGAACTTAGAGAGGGCATTAGGAATTAGAAAGGTGCAGTCACAATGATCGGGTGATACTGTAAGCCTTCCCAATAGGCCATGGGCGATGAATGGACAGATGTGAAGGCAGATCATGGATAGATATGAAAGTTACAGGGTTGTTGTGGAAGGAGACATTAATGTCTCTGTATCAGGGGCTTAGATGGGGCAGAATTTGTTCAGTGCATCCAGGGGCCAAACTTCTGTTGGGAAATAAGGCAGGCCAGATGATTTACATTTCAATATTGAACATTGTGGGAACATTGAACATAGTTTTCAGAGAGTTATGAATAAGGAAAAGACTAAACCTTGGTTGGAGTAGGGGGAGTGATAAATTATGGATTAGGAGTAGCGGGTTAAGTTCATTTCTGATATGGGGAAATCACTAAAATGTCAGCTTTCCAGAATTTGGGACCAACTTGTGAATACAAGGTAGAAAAACAAGGATGGCAAGGGGCCTTCTTCACCACCCTATCTACATGTGTTTCCACAGTCTATGTACCAGTTCGATGACATTATCCAGGGCCCAATCATTCACTTCAAAAGTCCTGCTCAAGTTTAACTGACCACGCAGAGCCTTGCCTACCACCCTGTTCTCATTAAATCTTTTTGGTCCCCTGTTCAAAAAAGAACCACATTATCGAGATATGATATCCCATGCAAAATCCTTCCTAACTATTCCTAATGAATCCCTTTCATTTCAATCACCTCTAGCGTCCCCACCACCAAATGCAGGTAGATTCTGCCTCTTGGAATGTTCTCTCATTGCTTGTCTGTGACACGTGTCCATGTTGGGATTTTTAAATAAAGGCACAATTTTAGCCATCCTCAATCTTCTGGCATTGCCTCTGCCTTACAATGATTTGAATACCTTTGCCAGGACTCTTGTAATTTCATTCCAAGTGTCCCATGATGTCCTGGTATTAAGTGTAAGGAGCAGTTGAACAAATGTGTGTGGTTTTCTCTGGAGCATCAGGGACTAGTGGGCAACCTTGATGGGCGTATATAAAATTGAGAAGCATAAATTGGGTAGATTATGATAATCTTTTTCCTCAGGTGGAAATGTCAAATAGCGGAGGCCATAGATTTAAGGGGGGAAAATTTTGAGGGGATGTGCAAAACAAGTTTTTTTTCAAAAAATAGCACAAAAAGTGGTAGGTGTCTGTAGCACTCTGCTAGGGGAGGTGGCAGATATGATAGCAATGCTTAAGAGGCATTTATTTAGGCAGACACATGATCAGGGTGGGATTACAGAGATGTAGACAATATGCAGGCAGATGGGATTAGTTTAAATGGGCAACATTGTCAGCATAGACATTGAAGGTTGAAGGGCTTGTTCCTGTGTGTGTCCGTAGATGATGTGGAACTACTGAACTTTGATCTCATCTCATGGATGTGAGATCACTTTATGCTGCCTATTGCACACTGAATTTGTGAACTTGTAAAGGAAGGAGGTCCTGTATTGCATCGTCTTCATTTTTTAATTCTTTATTTTTAAGTCTATAAGATGCTACTCTTGGCATGTTTTTTGACACACCTCTGAACCAGGGTGGATCCCCCAGCTTGATGGTAATGGTTGAACAAGAGAGAAGTCAGACCATGGCACCAGAGATTGCAGTAAAGTACATTCATTGCCTGATAATAATTGATGGAAGATGAAATCAAGTTACTCGTCTGTATTGTTCTGAGATTATGATAGAATAAGTATCTGATTTGCCTCTTTTGCGTTAGAAATTGAACTTGTCTTCCACACATTTACAAGGATTGAGGCAGTGGCAGAGAGTTCAAAAAAGGAAAATGAAATAAAAAAACTGCAGATGTTGAAATCTTGAGCATATCCATGTGGGAATGGTGAAGGGAATTGAAATGTTGGGTTTGGGAGTTCACGCTTGGATCCAGAAACAGATTACAGGTGATAGGTAAAGCAGTCTGTTAACTTGCATCTCATCAGTGGCGAAGAGGCCATAATGAGTACACCAAATGAAGTTGATTGATGTGCATTTCAAGCTTTACCTCATCTGGAAGGTCAGTTTGTGGGCCTGAATGGAAGTGAGGGAGGAGACATGGAAATGTGTTTTACACTTTCTGCGGGTTGTAGTGGGAAGTATGTGTGTGTAAAGAGATTGTATATTCACCACGGAGATGAGGTGGTGGGGACACTAGAGGTGGTTGAAATAAAAAGACCATTTTGGAGAAACTCAGCAGGTCAAACAGTGTACTTTACAACATTTCTGCAGCAATGTGTTCTTACTTCAACCACAGAGGTGGAGGATTATAAGTGGTGTCTCAGATATTGATAATAAGGGACTGGACCAAGGGGGACAGGATGGTGTGAAGGTATGAGGAGATGGGTTTGGTGAAGCAGGCAGAAACGCTGAGCCTACCACTGTGAATGTTTTGGTGGAGATGCAAGTGAATGGTGCAGGGTTGGAAAACTCTTGGGCTAGAGCTGGCAAAACGGAGAACACTTGAAGTGATAGGTCACTGATAGTATGGAGATGATGGTTAGTGGAGCCTTGCTCCAAGGATAGACATGAGGTGTTGGGATGGAATGTTGACTCTCCAAGGTTACATTGGTAGTTAGGAGGTAGCATGTTCCTTCTCATCCCTTTGATGTGGTGTCATTTAACTGTTGGCTAACTGTGAATTATTTCAACCACAAAGTGTGTGTCATGCATTAATTTTGCATTTAAAATAATCCTGTAAATTTTAATGGCTTTATCAGAGACCATCATAAAATTGGAGAAGAGCATTACTGAGCCATTTAAGTGTGAAAAATTAAGTTGGAAATAGCTTTACCCTTGCGATTGTCCAAGAGGTCATAACTTTGGAAGTTCCTGGAGCCACATAAGAGACTGCATATGCTGGAATCTGGAACAATGTACAATCTACTCGAGGAACACAGCAGGTCAAGCAGCATTTGGGGGGAGAAAAAGACGTCAATAGTTTGGACTGGCACCCTTCACCAGGATTCATGATTAGATTAAGGACTTGTGTTCTTGTCAGTATTCCTGCCTTTATTTGCAACATTTATTTTTAAAAGGTGGAGAGCAAAGAGGAAGCATTTTGAGAATGATATTCCATGGGTATCATGCGTGTTGTAATATATGCTCAGGGTATATTAGGCAATGTACATTGAAATGTTGTTTGTTTATTTGCATGCCATCCCAAAGTTTAAGTTTGAATTAGAAGGTTATATAGTTAAGTCATCTTGATAACCTAGGCAGTCACTTTGGAGTCCTACACTGTCAGAGTGCACTGCACCTTTCAGAAGAGGAACTAAATGATATCTGTCTGGGCCTTCAATCGATATCATATGTTGTTTAAAGTAACGGATTTACACCAGGTGTCATGTTGTTTATTATAAATTCAGGGTTACATTTCTGTGGCCGAGATGGCTCAATAAAGATCTAAATGTTGATGTCCTTGCACAACTTGCACGAGGGGCTCTCATTCAGGTGATTCATAGCTCAGATTTTATCCCATTGTGAGTGATATATTTCCAAATGATCTTTGAGTAAATGTTCCTCAATTGTGGTTACGAATACATGCACTGGAAGTTCAAAAATTATAGATGTTGAAAATCTTGCTTTGCAGATGTGCTGCCTAGGCCTGCTGATTGTTTCCATAAGTAATGCAGGAGCTTTGCAGCTTATGTAAATTGTTACTCAGGTCCAGTTGTCTGCAGTTTGTTGAAACTATAAAAACTTATCTGGACTTTGTAAATACACCACGTCAGTGTAGTGAGTTGCCACAGCAGAGAGCGGAAGAACGACGCACTTGTGATGTGGTTATTTATAGACAAGACTGGTTAATTGCCCCTGCTGACAAAGCCCCAGTTTCCTGATGCTGGGCCTGCTTTTCTCACCGTTGACGGCAACGGCATTCCGGTCGCTGATTGGTCGATGTTCCCACTGCGCAGGCAGTTGGCCGAGGAGAAAGGCCATTAGCCTGTGTGGGCCTTGTGCAATCGCCATGTCCGACCACCATTTTTGTGCGTTGGACTGCCTCCTGGGTAATAGGCTGCTACATCAGAATATTTATTTTGAATGTTGTTGGCCAACTTTTGGATACCTTTAGAAGCGGTTTAAGACAATTTTTGCTGTTGAGTGTGCTACAGTTTTATTTTTTGTTGATTATGTTGTGAAAATGCTAATTTGAAGGTCGTTGTGATCAAGTGTAAAATAAGAATATAATTCTAATTGGTTTTGGTTTGTGATCAATGTGACCAGTGGGTTCTAATGATTTGTACAATGGCGTAATCATCAAATCAGTGTGGTTTAGGTGTTGATTAGTACTGATTAGCAACATGTTTAGTGTGCCAGATTAGGATGGTCAATTCAATCAAAAACATTAGCCAATATTAACGGCGGAATTGATATTTACATCACCAATGTTTAGAAGAGTGAATCAACAATTCATTAATGAGCAATTTAAAGTGTCCATTTGAACTGAACAGGTCCACAAGAATTCAGCTCCTTGCTGATATGACAGGGTGGGAAATGGCAGAACCATTTATTTCAATCCTGTGTTTATCCTTTCATTGAAAGGAGATCAATATTAACTTGCGCTGAACCTGAGAGGGAGGAGGAAATGCTCTTGAATGACCTTGTATGCCATTAACCACCATATTTTGAGCACTTTTATATTGATCAATTGTTTACTGTTGAGAATGAATAACAAGCCTGCAAAAAAAAAACTCCTGCCAGTTGCTGGTGTTGCCTCTGTGTCTTTTGAATGTGTTCAGAATGATCTAAGTCTTGCTGAAGCAACTTAAACTGCAACCCTCTCTTCCTCCCTAAAAAAAATGCTGTTGGTTATGGATGGTGTGATCTTTGGCATCCAGAAGAGAAGATCTCTCACACAGAAACTGAGGTGAAAACTTTGACAACCAGCGGCAAAGCATCACTCTCATCTTTGCTGACAGTAAAACCAGCAAATGATTTAAAAAAAAGCATGACTGCGAGGTAGTATAGCTGTCCTTTCATCCTTTGATGGGTGACCCCAGACAGAACTGAATCTGGGCCTGTTTATTATTTGGATATTTTATCTTCAACAGTGCCTTTGTGCAAACATCTTCTATAGCATGCTCAGTGAATATAGGAAAGGTCCAGCATGGTGGCATATTTGCTGATGTTTCAAATAGTTCCCATTTATACAAAACATTTTCCCTCTCTGTTTCACTAATTTTGTTACTGGTATGTTTCTCAATTAACTGAAAGACAGAAGAGATTCTGGCAGTGCACATTACCATTGACTACACCTGACAGTAACAGTTGCCAAGGAAACACAGCATTCACTTTCAATCCACACACAATTATTTTTAAAAAGCCACCAAACAGTGTTCAGGAAACAAACATCATGATTTATTGGGACTGATGAATCTAGTTGTTGTCAGATAAGTTCAGGAACATCCTGACTTGTTCTCAATACATGTGCTTGTGTTTTGTCTAAAGTAATCATAATTTAGTGAGGAAGCCTGATTTTGAATTGTGGTATCATTCTTCCATGCAGGTTATTCATGAAAATGTCAGAACACAACACAAACAAATCTCAAGTTCATTCAATAAAAAGCTGGACACATCAAATAAATAATTACAGTATATGCAAACAGTGTTTAACATTTTATCAGTATGTCTCTGATTTTTCCCAAAAATGAATGGTCTGGTTTCTGTCCAGCCCATTATTTAGATTGTGAGCTTTTATTAAATGTATTCATATGATCTCTTGCTTACAACTACACTCTCTCCACTTTGCAATCATTGGTTGCCTGCATCCCCATTCATGTGCATTGACCCATTCCAACTCGTAAAAAAAGTAATTGAAAATTCATTTTCTGCATTTGCACTTGGAATTCTTCCCTGCTGATCTTGGTACAATCAATGACGAACACGGTGAAAAGTTTCGCCAGGACTTTGCAACCATGGAAAAGTGGTATCAAGGCAACTGGAATCCATCAATGCTGGCTGACTACGTTACACACTGATACGAGAGGCATCATATTCAATGGCAAATCTCTTTTGAGTCAGTTGAATGTGTCAGCATCATTATGCGATTTAAAAATGCAAAATTCAATCAAAGTTAATTTAATGTTCCAACATGATGCAGAAAATCTGAAATTATCTTTCTGTTCATCTTGAAGTTGTTGATCATAACCCCCAATTTCTTTTCAGGAAGCAAACCTTTTGAAATTTATTTTTTATCTCGTGTTATGTCTGTCTCCCTGTGAATTAAATTCAGTAAAGAATGACCTGATGAAATATCAACAGGAGTTTGAAAAGAAAGAAGACATTTCACTACAGCTATTTTCATTGAACTGCAGATATAAAAGACAGCAGATGCTGAAATATGGAGCAAAAAAACAAACTGCGACAGAAACTCGGCAGGATTATGATTATTAGCTCTATATTAGCTTTGCTTGCAGAAAATAAATTTGTTTGATGAAAAGCTTAAGGGAGTGGACAGGACTCAGTGGATGGAAACAAGTTGCTGCATGACTGTTAAAACAGCATCAACTCACATACCTTCACATTGCACACATACCAAACTGGTTTAATTAATGAAGTCATCTTTAATCATTAGTTAGCATAATCTTACTGCCCTTAACTCAAGAAAGCTCTATGGAACACATTACCGTTGTCCAGCTTGATTGATATTCAACTGCTTGTCCCTTTAAGGAAACTGGTTCTTATTTATGTTTGTGTGGAGATCTAGCACAGTGATTCTCAACCTTTTTCTTTCCACTCACATACCACTTTAAGTCATCCCGATGCTATCAGTGCTCTGTGATTAGTTAGGGATTGCTTAAGGTGGTATGCGAGTGGGAAGAGAAGGTTGAGAATCGCTGCTCAAGACCCAATTGTAACTGAAATATTTTGCTTGAGAAAAATTGTCATTGGTCATTTCCTTAGGAGTTATGAAACCATGCACATAATGAATTAATTAGGTACGATTAAAACAGTGGTTTTCAAACTTTTTCTTTCCACCCACATAGCACCTTAAACAATCCCTTACTAATCACAGAGCACCTATGGCATAGGGAATACTTAAAGTGGATGTGAGTGGAAAGAAAAAGGTCGAGAACCACTGATCTAGCATGTCAGTGTTGTATTTCATCAAGAAATATGTTTCCATGCTCTAAACGTCACTCAGCAGTTTGCATTGAGATGATGCCACCTTTATATTGGCTTTTGTCAGTCACGCACCTAAAGTTTGGAGAAAAGGATTTCACTCACAATATGAAAGGTGCAAGGCAGCCATGAAAGGATACGCACATATTTGAGAGATGAACATTTCTGTATTTGTGCAAGGGAACTTGAGAAAAAATTGGACAGATTCAGACACGCACACTGATTTTGAAAGCTGATCACTTCTCTCTCTTATTTAAGCTATAGAGTATAGACCAGTTGTTTCGATGGTCCACATTGACCATTTACCACCAGTTTATAATAATCTTCATATTTTATGCTCATATATTCCCATTAGCTCTCGCATATCCGAAACACACTGGGGATTTTGCATTGGATTATTGATTTATGTTTGGGATATGAGAGGAAACTGGATTCCTGGAAAATCCCCAGAGAGTAACAGAGGGCACATGCAAACTCCAGGCCAAAAGCACCTGTGGTCGGATTGAACCTGGGTTTATGTCACTGGGACATCATGACTGCTTGCTTTACCATGGCGCTGCCCACATCATCAGAATGTTTGTTCGATTGTTCCGAAGATGTTGCATTTCATGTTGGCAGGTTCTGCATAAATCCTCTTGCAGTTATTTGCTTTCATTTGGATCTCTGGTTATTGTTGATGCCAACAAATAGCTCAAAGGATTATATGGTCCAAAAAAAGTTCAATTGATCATTTGTGAATGTCATATGAGAATAAGGGATAGGGATCAGCAGGCTTATTGTCAGTGAGCAGAACAGATTCCGGTCAATTCCTGAATCTGGTGTGTTGTTTGCTCTGGGGAAAAATAATGTTTTACCAGTTTCTACTGTAAATGTGTTTTTCAAATTTGTTGCATTTTCAGCTTGACTTCTGATTCATGTTTTCACTGGCATCCCAGTTAATTGGCCGTGCAGTGTCCCGGGATAGGAAGTCCTTTGTGCTGTTTTCACTGAGCCATCTTTAACTGGGACGCAACTCATCCCCGGGGACAGGAGTGTTCTACCTTCAACTGAAAACGGGTGACTTTCTGCTGTCCCTTTTCCACTGGTTTTATCAGTTCGCTGGCATCAGCTGATGCTGGGGAGATGAATAGGGTTAATCCCTGGTGTGAAATGATGTCATGGAGTGCTGACAGAGACCCACTGGTCTCTGACTGTTAGTTCCTGGGACAAGGTGCCAGTGGAAAAGGGGCTTCTGTCACATAGTTCGCACCCACCTGCTAATTCATCCTTGATCTTGCTGGACCACATTGTTTTTCTCTATTCAACAACTTAGATGACTTAACTTTTTGTATATAAATCTGTTTGCGCATTCTTCTCTATTTCTGTAGTCTTCGTCCTATTATTCCAAGTCACAAAACGAACAGCAACCCCAACCATGCAATTTTTTCCAAAATGTATTTAAAGAAAAATATAAAGTTAAAGGCAGCAAACCATGTCAACACTTCTTTTTGTGACTTCTGGTCATGCTCTTCATTTTTCAAATTTTGAGAAATTGTTCTGTGGTAATGAGAAAAAAGACCAGGTTTATACTGTAATTCTACTGTGCATTCTTGGTATGTTCAAAAAGCCTCATGCAAGAGGTAAAGTGCTCAAAAGCTATCTACATGGAAAGTGCTCTCAAATTAATGCATGAAATATCTTAAGACATACAAATTAAGTGGTGTTTGTAGAGCGTACATTAGGCTGGGATGCTGTGGTGGTCTTGGCCATGGGAATCATGTCACTTGTGCAGGTTGAACCAGGCAAGTCAGTAAATGCGCTGCATGGTTCAGCCAGCTTGTTTTTAACCTGGAATTTGGTAACAAAATAAAACACATGTGAATGGAAAGAATTGGATAACTGGAAAAAAAATTGAAGATGTGAAATGGGCTGAATGACCTCCAATGGTATGTAATCCTATCCTGTGACTAAGTGCAACAGGAACAGTGCCGAGATGAAGTGTATGATATGCTACGCATGCTTGCGAAAGTATAGAGTATAATGAAATGTTGAAATCTTCTATTGCAACCAGCATTTTTTAATTAATTGCTTTGACAAAGGTGGTAAACATTACTGAAGTTTGCATTTCACTGGAGAAGGGTACAGTGCAATCTCTGTGTCTAAACCACTTGGTTTGGAGTTGATGGAAGCAGAGGAATTCCTTAATTTTTTTCTAGTATGTTTGTACTCCATCTTTGCTGATCTACTGATGATGGCCCTGTGAAATTGAAAAGATATATGCTGGATAAACAACTCCAGTTTCTGATGGAGTCTTCAGCTTGAAACATTAGCTCTCTTAAACAGGCACTGCTGATTGCAGCATTTTAAAATTATTTAGAGAGAATAGTAATTACTGTACCTTGTTAAGCTCTATGTAGTTCCTTTTATTTTTGTCATTGGTATTTGTTTTACAAGCTCAGATACAGAACAACTTCTGTTTTTTTTATTGCCATCATTTTGTCCTGTCAATTCCTGTTGGGCATATTTGGCCAGGAAACAATCATAGCCAAGAGGCTCATCAACTTCCTCCATTATTCCTGGACATCCACCTCACTTTATTAATCCATAAGTTATCCCTTGTTGAGGGATTTGTCATGAAACTAAAATTGACCGTTTGCATCCAAAATTCACGGGCTATCTGTAGTGAAAAATAGCAGCCAGTTGCAGCTATTGAAAATAGTATTCAGATCTGCCAATGTACTGTTTCTATTTTGGTAATGGTAACTAATTCTTTCAACTCCTGTGAGTCAAGTGTATATGGCTTAGGTAAGTAATACTGATGTTTGTTCTGTGGTCATGAGTACTTCCCACATGTGCTGAAATAAATCAGAGTGTGTGCACAACAGCCAATTGTTTAGAATTTAATCTTGTTTCTATTGATCTTATTGCTGGAGAAGTGCTGATCTTAATGGACATTCTGTTGTTTGAACGAACTGCCAATTGTGTTCATCTCAACAAGGTCATTGATGCTGCGAAAGTATCGCGCAATCGTTATTTTTCTCAGTACGAGAGCAACTTCAGGTTTGGATATCTGGTGTTGATGCTTGGCTGATGTTCCAAAAGTGTGGGATTATGACTGGATGCCTCTAAATCAGAATCTTGCCTCAAACAACTGTGACTTTATTACAGTACCAATGACCCAGGTTTGAATTGCTGCTGTCTTTAAGGGTTTCATACATTCTCCTTGTTGACCTGCATGGGTTTCCTCTGGGTGCTCCAGCTTCTGCCCATGTTCCAACATCGTACCAGGTTAATTGGTTGTACGGGTGCATTTGGGCAGTGCAGGCTCATGGACCAGAAGGGCCTGAAACTGTGCTGTATCTCTAAATTTAAAATTAAATTTAAAAATAAGAATAAAAGTATGTACTGGAGAGGACACTACAGTTGCGGGAAATCTGCTATGTGATAATGTTAGAAAACGCCAACAGATCAGAGATCATCAGTGGAGATAGCACACAAACTGCTCCACAAATTGGGTTCTGAGATGGCTGATGAAGCCATAGAACCAGAATTCCCAATCCCAAGGGCTTAGATCAGAAGTTGTTGGGGCTGGCTGAGGCCATTTAGCCCACCCATTCTGCTCTGCAGTTAGATAATGGGTGATTTATTTTTCCTTCTCATCCTCTTTCTGCCAATTTTCTGTAACCTTCCGAAAGATGGTATGATGGTGTTGGATAAGTGACAGGCCAGATGAAATATATACTTTTCCTCCTTTGATTTCAGATTAAATTTCCATTGTTAAGTGATTAGAATGGACTTGATTGAAAAAGATTGTTATTATTTTACATTCAAGTTATCAGATGTAATAGGAAAGAATGATAGACAAAAAAGGTGCAAAATCATTCAGAAAGGTGTGAAAAATTCAGTGCAATGGTTTAAAATAATTATTTTTGCTCCATTGCATTGACCAGTTCGTAATTTATTGCTTATATTTAACATGCAGCACGAATATGATAAAGCACCATCAGATTCTACCACCAGGTAGCTTGGGACCCCACTGAAGGTCCAATTCAAGAGTTGCAGAGGTAAAAAGGCAGGTGTTTCTCCCCCTATAAAAATGGTAATTGGTATGGAAAGTTCAAAATGTGTTGCTGTACTAGTGTAAAATATTTTTTAATCCATTGAAATCATCTTTATCAATAATCTCCAATTTTCTGAAAATAGCACCATTTATGCAAGCTTCATTCCCAATTCAATCCTGGTGGCTGTTAGAACTGCTGACTGACCATTAATATAGACTTCTCTGGCTTCTCCTGTCGCATATTTTACACGTACTTTGTGTGATTTTACCGTTCTGAAGAGTGTTTGACATATCGGCTTTGGTTGGTCACACAGGAACAACCAAATCTGCAAATCTCCATTTTTGTCTGTGATTTTAGACAGCATACTGGCGTCTACAAACAAAAGGGGTGAGAAGTGTAACTCAACAGCGTCTGCGTCTAATGTCACGTATAACATATTGTATTTGATGGCATGTTAGACCCATTTGTTTTTCCCAAAAAATGGCTCAAAAATATTCCCCTGGTTTTACATGCCAGGTTGAAATTAGGGTGATAATGGTGAGTAACACCGACAGGACCCACACTGGTCATTGTTATGTTGAGAAAGTGTTTGGACCATGAGAGACAAGTTTGGACACAAGAGTTTGCTCTAAAATGTTACTTTTATTAACACACAACAATTAATAGAAAGTGTGGGAATAAGGTACATACATGCCCGAACATTCCTTTTTAGACTGCCCGTGTAGCGGCAAAATTCCTTGATTATGCCGTTACATGTCTGCAGTCTAAAAACTATAAATATTTACTCAAGATTCCAGTGTTCGTGCTTTTGTTTCCTCAACTGTTAAGAACAATTCTATGTGGTTTATTAAGATAGATGATGAAATGACAGAGATGCATATTCTTAGCATAAAACTGCATTCACAGTGCAAATGATCAATCTCTGGTCTCGTCAGTCTCTCCTCTTGATGAACGGTTCTGACCTGAACCTTCAACAGTCCTTTCACTCTTACTAATGCTTTTTAACCTGTTGAGTTTGTCTAGCAGTTTGTTTTTTTGTTACCTGATTTTGTGTTTTCTGATCTTTAAATCTTCAGTTAAATGATAAAACTTGATTTGGTTATTTTTATTGATCAGAGCATCGCTGAGCACATTGCCTGCAGTTAATTGTTGGAAGATTGCTTCATCTGGTTGTCTTGCTTCTCCCTAACTCCTGGAGATTTGATAGAACTGGAATTTAGTTTGACCAATTTGTTAGAAATTGAAAGAAATCCATTACAGCTGCTTGGTTTGTTGAAAAGAATTGTCCAAATTAATATTTCAAAATGTGTGCAGTATATCTCAATTAAAAAAAAAAATTTGAAATACAAAAATATCCAAGAAAAGTATGTCTGTGATTTGGACGTGGGCTATTTGTGAGCTTTTATAACCTGTGGTGTAGTTGTGCTGGCATTGTAGTTATGTCAAAACAGCGTTTTGATGAGATTTATCTTGCTTGACATTTAGGAGATGGGGGGGTAAGAAGAGAAATGAACATGATATGATGGAATAAGCACGATGATTGACAAACTGATTTAAAACAAGTTCAGAATATAGAACAGTGGACACAAGATCAAGCTTGTGAGAAGGGAAATTTGAAATTGAATATGATTTTATCATGGTTATGAAGCATTTGTACTGCCAGCAATTGTGGTGCAAGTAAAAAGAAACGAGGGAAATAACAAGTCTGCAGATGTTGGAAAACTTGAACAATATACAAAAATGCTGGAGGAACACTCAGCAGGTCATGTAACATTGCTGGAAAGCAATTGATAGGCAATGTTTTGGGCCCGAGTCTTTCAGCAGGAGTGTGCAAATTTCAACATTCACTGGAATGGGGAGAAACACAAGCTCGCAGATGATACATTGGAAGTGGGGGGGGGGGGGGCGTAGGGAAGAAGAGAAAAGAGTGAGATATGGTAGGGGAAGGGGGTGGAAGGTTGAGGAAGAGGCTGGATGGGAGTGGGAAGTTGGAGGAGGGAAGGTGTGGGTGAAGGGTTGAGCTTGCATCATTAATGGCTTGTTGCTTTCCATAGATGCTGCATGTCCTGAGTTCCTCAAGTAAATATATTGTATTCCTTGATCAACAAATTAATAGGATGTCTCACCTTTTAATCCCATTAATTGCCTTAATGTTTGCAATGGCTTCTCACAAGTAATTTATGGAGTTCAAGGCCATTCTTTTGCATCTGCTGTATTATGTTGAAATGAACAGATCCTGGAGCAGTCTTTTCTGGTTTACCCTAAAAGGAACTAAAAGACTCCACGGCAACAAACTGGAATTCCCAAAATAACCAAATTGAAGTTGAGGTGCAGGGAGGAAATAAACTGCTGGGGTTTATGTGCTGGAACATGCCTGCCAGAAATGATGGGGCCTGTTAGCTGATGGTACAGTGGGACAAATAGTCCCTTGTTTCTGTTAACAGGGCATCATTTAATTCATTGTATGTGAGGCACTCTGTGTAGTAATTAATGTTAGAGTTTATTGTCATACATTTTACAATTGCACCCAAAATGCTTTCTTGCTACAGCCTAACAGGTATGTATGATATATTAACTGCAATGATATGCATTACATTACCACAGTGTTGCCAGTACCAAAAAAGAGATAATAAATACAAAATGATAGTAAGGTGGTACCTCTAAAATCTGAGTAATACCAGGGTACAATAATGAGATTGGTTTGAAAATATCACTAAAAAAAAATAAGTGCTAATACACAGTAATATATGTATTTAGAATTAATTTAATTTGTATCTCTGAGAGGCTTGTTTATTGACTGAATGATCTCAGAGTTATTTGGAGGCATTAAAAACATTTGATTGAAAATGCACAGATCGTTTTACCGAATGCCTACTAGTTGGCTGCTCTGGGGGGGGGGGGGGGGTCCTAAAATTGCTTGGTATTGACAGAATTGGCGATCTCCATTAGGCTGAGGGACCTTTAAGCAGCTAAAGCAAGTACAGCAACAACTTTGTGCGAGTTTTAAACAGCTCAAGCAGGTACCACACCAACTCTAGCTGTGGGCCCACAAGCCAGATAAAGATGACCCGACCCCATGGACGCAGAGGGGCAACTATAGGTCAAGCTGAGACGTCGGGACCTGAGGCTTCCGCTCACTGTCATCCTCCTGGCCAACATAGAGCCCTTGGAGAAAAACATGATGAACTCCAAGCTTGACTACAACATCAGGGAGTGCAGCGTGATGTGCTTTATGGAAACATGGCTAAACGTGGACATTCCGGACACAGTACTATAGCCCAAGAGCTACACCCTCCATTGCGATGAATGAAGCAGTGTCCGTAAAAATCAAGAGAGGCTGCGTTTGTATCATCATCAGTTCATCATGGTGCACAGACATGATGGTCATGTCCCAGTCCCACTCCCCTGACATGGAACATTTGGTGATCAAGCATCACCCATTCTACTCGCCGAGGGGTTTACTACCAACATCCTGGTCGCAGTGTACATTCAGCCCCAGGCTAACGTCAGGCTGGCACTGGAGGGTCTGAGCACTGTGATAAACAGCTATGAGACATTCATCCAGTAGCTTTCCTGGTCTTTGTGGGAGACTTCAATCAGGCCAACCTGAAGAAGTCTCTGACAAACTACCACTATCATGTCACATGCAAAACCAGGGGAACCAACACACTTGACCACTGCTACACCACCATGAAAAACGCATTCTGAGCTATACCACGACTGCACTTCAGTAATTCTGATCATCTGGCTGTACTTCTACTCCTCATGTACAAGCAGAAACTGAAGACCACAGCACCAGTGGTGAAGGTATTATCGAGGGAAGCGGAGGAGTGTCTGCAGGCTGCTTTGAATAGGTGGAACTGGAACATATTCAAGATCATAGACTTGACTGAATATGCAACAGGTGTCACTGACTTCATCAAGACCTGCGTGGATGAGTGTGTGCCCACGCACAATACCAGGTGTTCATTATCCAGAAGCCCTGGATGAATCAGAGAATCTACAACCTGCTAAGGGCGAGAACAAGAGTGTTAAGGCTGGGAATTGAAATCTTTACAAAAGTCCAGATATGAACTGCAGAAGGCCATCTCTGAAGCAAAGGGGCAATTCTGGTGGAAGCTAGAGAAAGAAATAGATACATGCCAGCTATGGCAGGGAGTGCAATCATTATAGCCTAAAAAGCGAAGCTGAGCACTCTAGATGGTTGTGATGCTTCACTACCCTTTGAGCTGAACACCTTCTATGCCCGCTTTGAGAAGAAGAACCAAACAATGCCTGCTTGAATCTCTGAAAATGCTGAAGACCCTGTGATATCTCTCTCTGAGGGTGATGTCAGAACATCATTCAAGAACCCTCGCATGGCGCAAACCAACTAGCTGGAGTGTTCTTGAACATTTTCAACCTCTCATTGTGGCAGTCAAAAGGGCATCAATCATCCAAGAAGAGTAGCGTGGGCTGCCTCAATGACTACTGCCCGGAGTATTAACTTCTACTGTGATGAAATGCTTTGAGAGGCTGGTCATGACCAGAATTAACATGTACCGAAGTAAAGGTCTGGACCCCACTGTTTTCGTCACAATAACTTCACGGCAGATGCATTATCACTGGCTCTCCACAGCAACTCATAGGCTACAGTTTGGCCTTCAAGACCTCATTCCCTCACTGCTGGTCAAGAAGCTACAAACTCTATATCCCACTCTGCTACTGGTGTTGGAATCTAGGGGTTAAAACATTATGAAATAAATGATTAATCAATAAGTTTATTTGTGCTGCATGAGTCAGGGAAAGAGGAATGTGGCTAAGTGGCGGTCACAGCATGGAGCAAAGTTGGCTGAACAGAAATTGGCCGCTCCCAAGATACAGGGAGAGGATATGCATAAAACGATTTAGGAGGAATGCTCAACTGAAGGAGGTGGGAAGTAGCACAGGAGACACAGGCCAGATCAGAACAAAGAATGGCCCGCAAGAATCAAAGGGAATGGAAAACCAGTCGAGGAGGAAGATTAAGGCACGAGGAGGTGTTAAAGAGAACAGCAGAAATTGGCCAGACAGGGACCGAATGGTGATTAGAAATATCTGGGGATGAATTAATTTCAGATCTAAACAACAGGATAGTCTGGCCTGGAGGATTAACATGGGAAGGCTACACCCCAGAAATCTGCAAAACAGGAGATGACTTGTGATAACCCTTATGCAAAAAGATCTAGCAGGGAAAACAACTTTTGTTCTGTGTGATAAGATTGACCTATATAAACTGTGCCAACTGGACAATAGGGGTCAGTCTCGGGGAGTAGCTCACTGGCAGGTGACCTATGAACTAACAGACTGACCCAGAGCTCTGATAAGTTTTATTCTTGTGCTGTGCTGTGCTGTGTGGTGTAATAAACTGACTGTTGAACCGAATACCTTCTCCTATCACTTCATTCAACGAACGCGCTGGACTCAGCTCACACATAGACTAAATTAAGAGTAAATAAATTAAAGCCAGAGTCCAACACTGGATCCTTGAATTTTTCATTGAAGACCACAGTACAAATTAGAAACAATGCCGTCTCCTCACTGATCATCAATTGAGGCACACCCCAAGGAGGCGTGCTAAGCTCACTATTCTATTCCTTATACACCCACGACTGTGTGGCCAGGCACAATACCAATGCTATCTACAAGTTTGCTGATGACACCACAGTTGTCAGCAGAATCAAAACGGCAATGAGGAAGTGTACAAGAGGGAGGTAGATCAGCTTGTTGAATGGTGTAACAACAACCTTGCACTCAACATCAGTAAAACCAAGGACATGATTGTGGACTTCAGAAGGATGTCAGGGTACATGTCCCAGTCCTCATCGAGTTCTCAGAAGTAGAGAGGATCAAGAACTTCAAATTTCTGGGTGTGAACATCTCCGAGGATCTGTCCTACAGCCTCCAGAATGATGCAATCAGAAAGAAGGCTCACCTGCGACATCACTTCACTCCATCGAGGACATCTATATGAGATGGTGTCTTAAAAAGAGCAGCCTCTATCCTCAAAGACCCCCACCACCCAGACCATCCCTCTTCACTCTGCTACCATCAGGAAAATGGTACAGGAGCCTAAAGACGAGCTCCCAGCGGCACAAGGACAGGTTCATCTCTGCTGCCATCAGATTCAATGAACCAAAGAGACTGCCTTACTATTTGAGCCCTAGTATTGTTGTTATTATTTTATTTTTGAAAGTAATGTCTGTAAGATGGTTATAATATGAACGTTTGCTCTGTAACGCTGCTGCAAAAACACTGAATTTCATGATTTGTTCATGACGATAAATTCTGATGAACAGTACTGTAATCTGATGCAAATTCAAGTCTTGGAAATGGCTCATGGTGTCGAAATATTGAATCTCTGCAAGTAATCTTGTTGGAGTTAATTGAACAGTTTTATTAAATAAGTTGTAAATAGATCAGGCTGTTATCTTTCTTTCTCAACACATTTGTACAGCTGATTGAGTATCAGTTTCAGAGCTGCCATTGAGTGGATCAAAGATATAGTGTTGTATATTCTGAAGACTACAGTCAACAGGACTCCTATTGTAGAGCCTAATCATGCAAGGGCTTGCCTTCTTGCTTTGATGAATGAGCTGCTGCTTCTCCCTAGAAGTTTGTCAGTAGTGTTCTTTAGCCAGCAATGTCGGGAAAAATCCATCATAAATTAACATAATTACTCACCTTGGGGTCGTTTACACTGCATGCCTTAAATTCCTGTGCTTGTTAGTCCCAATGCTTTTATGTGGAGCAACGTGGCCTGCATCATAGATGCATGTCAAATTCATGAGGTGCAATTTTGACTAAAAGTTCCTGTACTTTCCTTTTTAGACTTCCCATATAACAGCCAATTTTGTTGATTGTGCCGTGACATGCCTGCAGTCTATAATCCATAAGTGAGGTTTATTGAAGTGCACTCAAAACTTCAGGGAGATGATATTCTCTGGTACTGAACATTGGTAAATTGAGTAGTCTAAATTGCTCCTTGATTGTCAGGCTTTAGGTATATTAGGTATAAATGAAACGTCCTCCCTGTGAGCATTCCAGTATTCACTGGTCAAGCAATGTGTGGATTGCCCTCCCTTCCTTCCTCTCACTGGATAAAGGGTTGCCCTCTCCATGGAAAACACAAATTGGAAGGACAGCATATTGTATTCTAATGGGTAGCTTACAACCTAATGGTTTGATTATTGAATCTTTCATTTCCATCACCTATACCTGCTATAATCTGTTCCCTCACACACCCATTGTTTATCTCCTTTTGTTCACCTCTATTCATCCTCCATCTTCCCCCCCTCACACTGTTCCATCTTGCCCATCATCCCCTCCCCATATTGCTCTACCCCTGACCTTTCCTCCATTGATCACACCTCCTTTTCCTTTCCCCCACTGCAATATACTGGCCATCTTTCCTCTTCCTTCTTAGTCTTGGTTCAGAGTCTGGACCGGAATCTTGTTTCCACAGATGTAGCTTGACCTGCTGTGTTCTTGCAGTGTAATTTATATTGTTGCAGAATTTATAGTCTCTTTTTGTCATCTTGCACTTATTAAGTGTGGAGAGAGAGAGTTTAAAAAGATACATTGAAGTTTCAGTGTGCTTCAGTCCTCATGAATCTGGAGCAACTCTTTTCCTACCTCTCTTACACAAGGCTCCATGATGTCCAAGACTGGGCCAGCTCTTCGTATGTTTCTTTGATAATCCCATGATCGATGAAGGGTTTCAATTCAAAGTGTCAATACTTCCTTTTCTGTCCATCGATGCTGCTTAACCCGTTGAGTTCCTCCAGCATTTTTTTTTTGCTCACCAGTTCTGATGCTTGCCAACATTTGGCCAGCATTAAATACTTCAAGCTACTACTCAAGGTTGTGAGTTTCCATGTTTCTCTATGGAGCCCAATTAGATAGCACTCTGTATCTGATGGGTCCTGTTTTACTGATAAGTTTATTCAGAGTGGGAAGAAAGGGGAGAAAAAAAATTGAAGTTGACAATTTTTGTCTTGTAGCAAATTGCTGCCTAAGATGTTCACTTGATGTCGCTGTCAGGAAGTCGGATGTGGGAGGACGGAAGTCGCTGCTATATCAACAGTTCACACAAGTTATTTGCATGTTACCAAACTTGTGTCTCTTGAACTTTGCAAAATTAGCTACATCCTAATTGCAGTTTTTCAACATAATAGCAGGCAATGTCAGAGGGCAGTTGGAGCTTGTCATTTGAAGACAACATGTCTCAAGGTCCAGCCATCTGCCTTGAATTCTCTAGAGCTGTCCTGAACTCTCAAATTCTGATTCTGTGAGACAATGAAGATCAGAAGGAGCTTGTAATTGCAAAAGATTTCAGTCATTTGTTCTCACTTGTCTATATGATTTGATGATTCACTAAGGGCTCAGGTTTGGTCACTGGGAGTTTAGTGGCATCATTTACTGTTCACAGCACTGAGGTGAGATTCTTTGAGCAACACAATTTACACTCGCTGTTAGATAGTGATGTTTGAACTGCCTTTGAGAGCAGTAAAAGCTACAGGGCAGCGTTGGCTTCATCTGCTGGAGTTAAAAAGATTGCAATTTCTTGTTTTGGAACAGCAAGAGAATCATAATGACGGTGAAACATGACAAAGGAAAGTTTGTGATGAGCATCATCTTGCATGTCTTTGATCCTTTTCCATCACAAATTTCGACTCAATTTACATTTGGACAGAATGTCAGTTTGGACAGATTTTGCCCAATTTTATATTGCACCGATTAAACTATTGGGATTGAGTGAAGATACATGGAGACCTGGAGAGAATAATGCATTTTTGTTATAAATTTTGGTGTATTCCCCATCCAAACTGTTTGTTCAGTTTTACTAATTTCAGGTGGGGTCAACATTGGTCCCCATCTTTCCCTTAAGAATGATCTAAGCTGGAGAAAACAGAAGAAGGTTCCATTGGCCACTCAGTATTTATGTTTTAATTGTTCAAAGGACATGAGTTCCTTCCCTGTAATAGTCCTTAATATATCTTATATCTTTGTCAAATCACAAATTTAATATTCTATTCCTCATGTTCACAGGCAATAACACATTTTTACACAATGGTGCTTTTATTGATGTCCCTACTTTTACTTCCTATACATTCATTATTTTTTTGCCACATTCTAATCATATGTATTAGAATCGGGTTATCCGTCTTTTTCTTTAGTAATTTGAAACTCCATTTATAGATAAAGTCCTTCGCTTTCCCCTCCTCCATTGAGTACATTCCCATTTTAACCCAAGATGGTTGTGAGAAATCTAGCCTGTGCATCTAGGTAATACATTTTGAAATCTGGGCCGGAGTCCAATCTTGATTGATAGGTGATGTAACTTCCGTATAAGTTTCAGACAGGGACGTTTTTTTTCCTCCACACACAACAGCTTCTGCACTGTGACTTTAGTGTACATCCTTGACTTCTGAGGCTGTTCACCCAGCAAAGAATCACAGTGAGAGGCAGCCTCTTGGGGTTGGTGTTGACGTGTTAATGTGTGGGGCTGAGAGCAGTGTTGAGATTGGCAGTGAGACTTGGTTAAGGTTGCTGGGGACTGACAGTGGCTGTTTTGTGTGTTCTTCCAGCCAAGATTTGTTTATGGTAATAAGCTCCATGGCTTAAAGAATCTCTGGACTGAGATATGCTGTGCAGCCAAATGAAGAGGTGGGGGTGGGAGATGTGAGTAGTGGTGGTGGGGGGAGATAGCAGTTTCCATGACATTGAATACAGAGGCCATAAAATCAACATTTCACGTACAGAACGAGTATTGCCAGCCCCCAGCAAAGGCCATATTGATATTGCCCACCATTGTGCAGCCCTGGACCCTTTATATAACCATATAGAGCACAGAACAGACCAGTTTGGCCCTACTAGTCCATGCCGGAACAAATCCCCACCTCCTAGTCCCACTGACCAGCACCTGGTCCATACCCCTCCAATCCTCTCCCCTCCATGTAATTATCCAGTCTTTCCTTAAATGTAAATAACGTCCCTGCTTCAACCACCTCCCCCGGAAGCTTATTCCACATCCCAACCACCCTTTGCATGAACAAATTTCCCCTCATGTTCCCCTTATAATTTTCCCCCTTCAATCTCAAACCATGGCCTCTGATTTGAATATCCCCCACTCTTAATTGAAAAACTCTATCCACATTGACTCTCTCTGTCCCTTTTAAAAGCTTGAATACCTCCATCAAGTCCCCCTTCAATCTTCTATGCTCCAGAGATAAAAGCCACAGGCTGCTCAACCTTTCTCTGTAACTCAAACCCTGACATCCTGTCAACATTCTTGTGAACCTTCTCTGCACTCTCTCTATTTTGTTTATATCCTTCCTATAATTTGGTGACTAAAACTGCACACAGTATTCCAAATTTGGCCTCACCAATGCTTTGTACAATTTCATCATAACATCCCAACTCTTGAATTCAATACTCCGATCTATGAAGACCAACATTCCAAATGCCTTCTTCACCACTCTATCTACCTGAGTATCAACTTTGAGGGTACTGTTTACCATAACTCCTAAATCCCTTTGTTGCTCTGCACTCCTCAGTTGTCAACCATTCAATGTATATGACCTATTTAGATTTGCCTTTCATCTCAGCACTGAATAAGCACATCACCAGCCTGGCCCACCCAGTACCACCAGCTATCACAGGCCAACTCTCCATACTGAGATAACGGGCAATAGATTGATAGATTTGAACCAGGTTCCCAAAGCACCAGTGGGCACCAATGGTAGTGAATGTGTGCAGACTCCTGGCTTATCACTATGTACTGGTAGGGAGGACAGAGTTCATGTTAATGGTAAAGTAGTAAAGTCAGAAATTAATCTCTCTGCAAACACTGGTATAAAATGACACCATAATTGGACAAGACCATAAGATATAGGAGCCATTTGAGGCATTATTCCTGCTCTGTCATTCCATTCCATCATGAGCTGATCTATTCTCCCACTCAACCCCACTCCTCTGCCTTCTCCCCATAACCTTTGATACCCTGACTATTCAGATACCTGTCAATACACCCAACATCTTTGGCCTCCACAGCCATCTGTTGCAGGAAATTGAAGAGGTTCACCACTCTTTGGCTAAGGAAATTCCTTCACATCCCTGTTTTACACGGACACCCTTTAATCTTGAACCCCTCTACCATAGGAAATAACTTTACCACATTTACTCCATGCTGGCCTTTCAACATTAGAAATGCTTCCATGAGGTTCCCCCTTTATTCTTCTGGAACTCTAAGGAGTATAGTCCATGAGCCATCAAACATTCCTCACATGGTAATTCCTTCATTCCACAAATCATTCTTGTGAATCTTCTCTGAACCCTCTCTAATCCTTACTTAAAGGAGGAGCCCTAAATTCTACTCATGGTTCAAGTGAAGCCTCTCCAGTGCCATATAAAGCTTCAACATCACAACCTTGCTCTTGTATCCTATTCCTCTAGTTATGAATACCAATATTACATTTAACCTGGAGGTTAACATTTAAGCTATTCTGCATGAAGACTCCCAAGCCCTTTTTCAACAATGAATTTTTAATTTTTACCCCATTCAAATGATAGTTGGCCCTTCTACAAAGTGCATTCATTTTCTAATCTACTCATGTCTCTCTACAGACTCTTTGTTTCCTTACCACTACCTGCCCATCCACCTATCTTTGTTTCATCTGCAAATTTAGCCACTCAGCCATTGATTTCACAATCAAAATGATGAACATACAACATAAAAAGAAATGGCCCCAATATCAACCCCTGTGGAACACCCTGGTAACCGGTAACCAATCAGATTAGGAACCCTCAATTCCCTCTCTGTTTCCTGACAATTAGCCAATTCTCTACCCATACTTTTATCTTTCCTTTATTTATATGGACTCTCATCTTGTTCAGCAGCCTCATGTTTGGCACCTTGTTAAGGTCTTCAGAAAATACAAATATACAATATCCACTGTCCAATATGCCTGCTAGTGGTTTCCTCAAAAATTTGCAGAAGATTTGTCAAGCAAGACTTTCCTGACAGAAAACTACTGACTTTGGGCTATCTTGTCATGCACCTCCAGGTATCTTATCCTTGACAATTGACTCAACAACTTCCCAACCTCCGATGTGAGGCAACAGGTCTGTAATTTATTTACTGCTGCCTCCCTCTCTTTTTTTAAGAGTGGAGTGAACCTAGCAATTTTCCAATCCTCTTGAACCATGGCAGAATCTATTGGTTCTTGGAAGATCATTATCAATGCCTCCACAATCTTGATAGCGACTTCTTTCAGAACGCAATGGTGCATTCCATTTTACCCTGGAGACTTCACAACCCTTAGACCATTCAGCTTCCAAGCATCTTCTCTCTGGTGATCGTAACTGAACTGACCTCTCTTCCCTAACACCCTTGAAAGTCCAGTTCACTACTAGTGTCTTCCACTGTGAAGACTGGTGAAAAATACTAATTCAGTTCCTCTTATTATCTTCTTGTGTCCCATTACAATTTTTCCAATGTCATTTTCTATTGGTCCTATATCTACTCTTGCCTCTTATTTATTCTTAATCTACTGGGGGAAAAAAACTATTTTTGTCCTTTTTGATATTGTTAGCTTCCTTTATAAAAGTTACTTTTTTCCTTCCAAATAACCTTAGTTGCCTTCTATACACTTTTAAACCCCCCCACCCCCCCCGCCACTTTCACCACTTCTATCTTCCCACTTATTTTTGCTTTCTTGAATGTCTTTTCTTTTGGTTTTACTTTGACTTGTCAGCTACAGTTGTCATTTTATAAATTCAAATATTTTTTGGAATTTACCTGTCCTGTACTTTCCTTATTTCTTACAGAAACTCCAACCATTGCTGCCTTGCCATTCTCCCTGCTAGTATTCCTTTCCAATGGACTTTTGCCAGTTCCCCTGTCCATCTCTGTCGTCCTCTTTCATCCACTGGTATACTGACATCTCTGATTTTAGTTTCTCCCACTCAAACTGTGGGGCAAATTTTTATCATATGATCACTGCCTCCTTATGCTCTTTTACCTTCAGCTCCCTTATCAACTCTGGTTCATTACTCAATACCCAATCCAGAATTGCTATTTCCCTGTTTGGCTCAGCCACAAGCTATTCCAAGAAGCCACCCTGAAGGCCTGCAATAAATGCCTTTTCTTGGGATCCAGTAGCAACCTGATTTTCGCACTCGATCTGCATTTTGAAATCCCCCTTGACTATTTTTGCATGCCTTCTCTATTTTCTTCTGTACTTTACACGCCATATTCTGGCTACTGTTTGGAGGCCTGTATCCAAATTCCATCATTCCTTGTAGAGAATTTTCACCCCCCCCCCGCCTGCCTATTTCACTTTCCTAACAGTTTCTTTCTCTTGGTTGTGACTGTCTCCTTATAGCTTCTGTCTACCACCCCTCTGCCTCCTGAATGAATTGATTTCATTCAGGTCCATTTCCCAAGCATGGACTGTAAGAACCTGCAGCTGCATGATCCTCTTGCAGGTGGAGTTATCAGGGACACTTGGGCTGTCCCAGATTTCAACATGCTGTATTTGAAGCATACCACTGCCCACATGACCTACTCTGGGTTATTACAAAAAGATCTTAACGGACCTTTTCTGCAGCACATCCTCAGGCACTGCTTGCTGAAGACTCTCGAGTCAAAGTCTTTACTCCTACTGCATCCTGGCTGCTCCAACAATGGCCACTCCACGTGTGCCTGCTTCACTTTTATTTGATCCTACTAATAAATTGCGATTTGATTGGTCTGCTAAAGCGCCTTTAAAGGTCATTAAAACTCACCTTTTTAATCTCTTCTCCCCGACTGTGTATAACTTTTTCTCTTAGCAAATCAATTGACGCCCTCATCCCCAGTGAATAAACAAGATATCTGTATCCTTATTTTACAGGAGATTTAATGAGATGGATGCATAATGTTCTCAAAATGCATTGTTAATAAAACGAGAGTTCACAGAGATCAACAAAAAGTGGGTCTGGCCTGCACTTTTAAAGAAGAGACACAAATTTTGTGTTTCCATTTAATGTAAATTACAAAGGCAAAATGTTGTTCATTTTGAAAATGTTAAACTTTTAACGATCAAACAATGCTTGCGAAGTTTGACAGGCTTCATCAACATGATGTATGTGATTTATATTACAATTAGACAAAAATAAATGCACATAATTAACTCAGCAGGTCAAGCAGCATGCATAGAAAACAATTTGTCCACTGCTTTCCACGGATGCTACTTGACCGGCTAAGTTCCTCCAGCATTTTCTGTGTTGCTCTCATTTTCAAGCATCTGCAAGCTTCTTGTTTACCACATAATTATTATTTTTGTTTTTCTGTAAAGTAGGGTTGGAAATTGTGGCTGTAGCAGTTATCTACATTTGGGAAACCAACGATTTTACAAATCCTGTTTTCTATTGCTATAAACTGAGTTTAAATCTTTGTTTCCCTTTGATCTTGATGCACCATCCAGCTATTATCTCTCTTATAACACAGTTTGTGTTGTGTTGTACTTAAAAACTGATGTTTTCATTCCTTTTCCTAAATTGAGTGACCTGTTTTTCACATTTGTGCTTACTTTCACGTTATAAAAATAAAACTGTCTGTTATTTTATATCTGGTAGTGAATTAAGTTTGCGAGTATCAGATAAGATGCAAATGACGGTTCTTCGCAAAATGTATGCAATGCATCTTTAGTGCAGGACTGAATGGAATGATGTACAATTTGTGTTAAATTGAGTTTCCTTGTAAAAATGTTGTTTTTAATGACATTTTTAGGTAGGAAGGAGAAATACCTTGTTTCTCAGTACTTGTTTCACTTCATGTAAGAATAGAGCTTCCTTCATCATAACAGGCATTCAGTAAAGAATTGGCCCTTTAGCCTGACTCATCCATGGTAACTAATGTGGTATTCTGGGCTGAATCCCATTTTCCTGTACTTCTTCTGTACCCTCCAAACCCATCTTGAACATAAATCTGTCCTTGTTTCTTTTCAGTGTTGTTACGCCTGCTTCTCCAGATGCCCCTCAAGTCTCTCCTGAATATTTCCCCTTTCATCTTGAGTTCTAGAATCATTTATCCTGTGAATACCCTCCAATTCTAGAAACATCTATCCTGGGAAAAAGACAGTGAGCATTCACTCTATCCAACTCAAGGGCATGAATTCATTATCGTGAGGGTACTTAACTCTTATGCATGTGCCAACTGAACTCCAATATGTGAACCCACCGAACATGCACCAACCAAACTCCAATGCGAAAACCCACCGCGCATGCACCAACTGAACTCCAATGTGCGAATTCACCGTGCATGTGCCAACAAGACTCATGCTTCGCCAAGCCTATGGATCTCTGGACACTGACTAACATGCTAAGTACGCACATTTTGGTTCTTACATGCCCTGTATCGCTGTTATAATTTGTGAAATACAACATTAACTGTGTAAATTTAATATTTTTTCATTTTAAAAAAATTCATTCATGTGTGCGAATGGACGTAAGTAGGTCGTAAGTCAGGGAGTACCTGTAGTTCAATGTGTGTGACAATAAACTCAGTCATCCTCATCGTCTGTGCCCTTCATGATGTTGTAAATCTCTTTCATGCTCAGAAATAAGACTCAGCCTATCAGATGGAAAGCTATGGAGCCAGAACTGTTCACAGTGTTCAAAGTGTAGTCACACCAACCCTTTATACAGCTGAATCATGAATTCTTCGTATGCAGAATTTCTTCTTCATGAGGCACAACACAGTGAGCATTAAGGTTAGCACAAAACTATCACAGCACCGGCTATTTGGGTTTGAATCCAATGCTGTCTGTAGAGTTTGTATGTTCTTCTCATGTTTGCAAGGGTTTCCTCCCACCATCCAAAACGTACAGGGTTGTAGGATAATTTGGGTATAATTGGGCAGAACGGGATTAAGTGGCTGGAATTGGCTTCTACTGTGCTGTAAATAATTTTTTATTTTTTACAAATTAAAGATTTATCCACTTGGATTTCCACTTTCAAGAAACAATGCTTTTGGACCCCGAGGTCTCTTTTCAGTTTTTGGTCACCCAGTTACAGGAACAATGTTATTAATCTGGAAGGGGTACATAAAAGATTCACAAGAATGTTACTGGAATTGGTAGGTTTGAATTATCTGAAGAGGATGGATAGCTTTTGACTTTTCTCACTGAAGCACAAGAGGCTGAGAAGGGACCTGAAGGAGGTTGTAAGATCAAGAGGGCACTGCTGTGTTAAGTCGTCATAGCCTTTTTCTCAGCTTTGGAGAATCTAAAACTGGAGGGGATGGATTTGAGGTGATGGAGGAAAGATTCAAAAGGGACCTGAGGGCACTTTCTTCACATAGAAGTGGTCGGTCTATGGAATAAGCCACCAGAAGAAGAGGTGGAAACGGGCAATTGTGCATTTAGACAGGAGCATGGATAGAAACATCTACCCTGGGAAAAAGACAGTGAGCACAGTTTACTTTAGAGTGATATGGGATGAATGAGGGAAAATGGGACTAGCTTGATTAGCATAGCCAGGTTAGGCCAAAGGGGTTGTTTCTGTGCTGTTGGACTCCATGACCCTCCAGGGTCACCTACCCTGATTTGACTTACCAAAGGGCAACACCTCATACTTGTCAGAGTGAAATGCCACTTGCCACTCCTTGTCCCACCTATCAAACTGATCTAGATCCTGCTATAAATTTAGAGTAAACATCAAAAAGAAGATGCTGCTGAATTGCCAAACATGTATGACTGGAAGACTCCGTAGGTCAAACAGCATCATTGGAGAGAAAAACTGAGTTGGTGTTTCATCGGAACTCGGAAAGGGAGATGACAGTTGCATAAGGTGAACACAGAGGGAATGCTTGTAATGGGGTGCAGACAAAGTAGTCAAGGCAACTGCTAACTTTTTAAAAAGTGGGTGGAAAATTAAACCAATTGAGGCCAGTTTACAGCTAAGTTCATGGAGAGTGCAAAGGTGTCACCTGTGTTTTGTTCAACTGTTTTATTCTGGGACCTCTGCTCTTGTGATTTTTAGAAATGACCCAGATAAAGAAACAGACAGAGGAGTTAGTAAAGTTTGCAGATGATACAAAGGCTGGAGGAATTGTGGATCGTGCTGAATGTTGCCAAATGGAGTTCAATCTGGATAAATATGAGTCAAAGCATTTTGGAAGGTCAAACCTGAAGGCTGAGTACAGGGTTACTTAACACTGGAGGAACAGAGGGACCTTGGGGTCCAAATCCATACATCTCTCCAGGTCAGTGGGATAGTTAAGAAGGCCAATGGAATACTGGGCTTCATTAGTCAGGGGATTGAGCTCAAGAGTCAAGAAATCATGTTACAATTCTACAAATCTCTGGTGAGACCATACTTGGGTGTATTGTGTTCCATTCTGGTCACCTCATTGTGGGAAGAATGTGGAAGCTAAGTAGAGGGTGCAGAGGAAATTCACCAGGATATTACTTGGATTGGAAAATAGGTCTTATGAAGCAAGGTTAGCAGAGCTAGAAATTTTCTTTCTGACTTCTGTGAAGTTAGTTCAAAGGTGGATACAGGTTAAAAATAGTATATTTTATGGAGCAAAAACCAAAACGTGTTCACTCCATGAGCGCCACCTGGAGACTCCAGCTAGAAATTTTCTGTTTGAAGCGAAGAAGGATGAGAGGAGGATTAATGGAGGTCAACAAGATTCTGAGATGCATCAGTAGGGTCAACAGCCAGAGCCTTTTTCCGAGGGCAGGAATAGCAAACACCAGTGAGTTGTGGAGGCCAGGAATGCCTTGCCATGGGTGGTGGTGGAGGCTGAAATATTAGGGGCATTTCAGAAGATCAGACACAGCTCCATAGATGAAAGAAAAATAGAGGGTTACAAGATGGGAAGGGTTTAGTTATGTTTTGGTCGGAATATAGAGGTCAACGCAACATCGAAGGTCAAAGGGCCTGTTCTGTAATATTCTCTGTTCTAACATGTTGTTTGTCCTGTATATAATAACGTGGTCTTTGGGCATTAAGTCGTTGACCAGGCAGGAATGTTTTGCATCCTGAGTCTTAATTTTCATGAAGGAAAGATTTCCATTTGGACACTGATGCTTCACTGTTGTCATTGCTGTTTAGAGGGCAGTTGAATGCTTCACACACCATTGATTGAATATTTTGCTGCCAGCAGAGCAGCTCCTTGCCCAGCAATATATGCCGGGCATATTCTAAAATTGTTCTATGCATCATTAACAATAGTCATCAATATTTTAGCTTCTAATAATTTTCAGTTGTCCTCAGGTGCAGAGGTTGCTTTCTTTGTTAAATGTAGATAGTTGTGATATTTCTCAGAAAAAAAATTATGAAGTACTGGCTCTGCGATTAATTTCATCCTCTGAGCTTTGAACTAGGATTGAAGGAGGCACAGTGCCAGTCTTGCAGTGGTGATTCACGAGGAAGTTTGGATGTTGCCTGGATTGGAGGACCTCGGTGAGGGAGAGAAATGGAGCAAAAGAGGCTGAGGTGTCACCTAATAGGTTCTGAGAGGTGTTAATTTTTTCCCCTATGGTTGACATATCAAAAACAAGAGATCATTTGTTAAAGGTGAAGATTTGAAGGTTTAAAGGGAATCTTTGGGGTAATTTTATTTTTACACAAGAGCAGTAAGGTTTATCATGCACTCAGTGGAAAAGATATAATCTTTAGATTTCAAATTTATTGTCAAAGTACGTACATGACATCACATACAACCCTGAGATTGTATTTTTCTGCAGGCATGGCAGAATTACAACTTATTGGTAGTACAAAAAATAAACTGTACGCAGCATAGACATGTAAATAAATAAAAGAACTGTAAACAGATTAAGTCTGAAATACAGAGAGAACAGGAGAAAATCAAAGAGCGAAAGTCCTTAAATGAGTCTCTGATTGAGTTTGTCATTGAGGAGTCTGATGGTGGAGGGGTAAAAACTGTTCCTGAACCTGGTGGTGAGAGTGTTATGGCACCTACATCTCTTTCCTGATGGCAGCAGCAAGAACAAGGCATGTGCTGGGTGGTGGGGGTCTTTGATGATTGCTGCTGCCTTCTGATGGCAGCATTCCTTGTAGATGTACTCAATAGTGGGGAGGGTTTTGCCTTTGATGTTCTGGGCTGTGTCCACTACCTTTTGGAGGGCTTTACACTCTGGAGTGTTGATGTTCCCAGACCAGACCGTAGTGCAGTGGTCAGCACACTTTCCACCGCACCTCTAGTAATTTTCCAGGGTTTTTGGTGTCATACCAAACTTCCTCAAACTCTTGAGGAAGGAGAGGAATCTGATACAATTACTATGTTTTCTGTGATGTATAGGCAGGAATTTGAAAAGCAAGGCATGAAAAGATACAGTCCTAATGTGAGCAAATGGGGTGGTGTAAGTGAGCAAAAATGTTGGCGTGGATTGGGTGGAGCTGAAGTGCGAGTCTTTGTGCTATACAACTTTGACTTTATGAGGTTCTGTGGACCTGGTAGATTTTACAGCTTCCTTCTCAAATAATCATTGTGAAAGCAGCTGTGGAAAGAATCAAGCTAACAGTGCTGGTAGCCTTAGGATCTCATAAACATCAGAGCTTCTCATGTAATAATCCAAGAAAATGAAACAAAATAATTTGGACAGAAGGAAATATGCATGAAGCAAAATAGATAATGAATAGCAAGGAGAGTGCACTGCACTATTCTTATTTCATGTTGGTTGGGTTCAAATGGAGAAAGCAGGGAATGAAAAGAAAATGTGATTTTTTTTTTAACCTAATGAGTTATGTTAAATCTGTGCTTTTGGTTTAACGTAACTACCTCCAGCATTGTCACTCTGCGTAAAATCTGCAGCAAATTTTAAAATGAGGACGTGGAGGAGTTGGGTTCTATATATGAAAGGTGAGCTTAGTTGAAAAGTTATGACTGTTCCTCCAAGTTGGTTAAGTTAGTAGATCCAGGTGGAAAAATGGGTGGAATGTTGGTAACTTTTCAATAAGTGAAAACTTTTCATGGCCTGAAACTTTTACTGTTAATGATTGGTGAAGCCTTTAGTCACTGAACTCAGTGAGCTGAATGACTTGCTGGATGGTTGAAATAAATGGAATTTTGCCAGGTGTATTGAGAGCTCCTGGTGAAAGCTGGATTTCTCTGGTCAATTGGAATGAAATAAAAAACCCAAAGTAGGTCAAGCAGCATCTATGGAGGCAATGAAACAGACAATGTTTCCAGCTGAGGCCTTCCATCCTGGAAATTGTTTTATTTTTGCTCCAGATTCCAGTATCTGCAGTCTCGTTTGTCTCGATCTTCTTGAAGGTCCAAGGTTTCTTTGCTGAGAGTTTGATCATTTTTAGGGACTGATCTTTTAGAAGAACAGTGATCTGGCCTCAGCTACTTTTGTATAGTTCTGAATGTCGAAAATATAGTGCAGGTCTAGAAAAAAAATGGCACTTTAACAATGTAAGAATGCGGAGGAGACCTCCAGAGGTGAAAATTACGAAAAGGATGCCAGAATTAGAAATGCTTTCTAAATTTCAAAACTGAACTCATGGCAGAGTTTGGGCATTTGGCAAATGAAACTGTACGATTCAAAATTAAATTACTCGCTACATTCTCTGAACAATTGCCACTGGGGTTTTTGGGTGAGAGGTTTCAATGTATCTGACTTTTTTAAGCTGATGCTGAGGAGAATGGTGGGAGGATGGTAAAAGGAGATTGTCATGTTCAAAGAGTTGATTTGCCGAAGCTTTCTATAATTGAATAAGACGTGGAATGTAAAACATAGTCTTCCGCTATTCGCGGTTGATAGTTGGCAATTGTTAATATAACTGTCAGTTGAAAGTTGCATGGTTCTGCAACAAAATGTTTAATGCCATCTTAGGAATGTTAAAGTTCCATTTTTATTCCCAAAATGTGTTGAGGACAGTTTAAATATATATATTTTTATATAGGCAGGGTAAAATGCAGCACCTCTGTTGATGTGTGTTCATAATATTTTAATGCCCTGTCTCTCTTCAGCTGTCTGAAGAGCGTATGCATACACCATATGTGCAGGAACCTGTCTGGAGCATCAGTGTCCCAAAGGTGTTGTCACTCTTTCTGATTTATTGTTTGAAAAGGATGCATGGGAAAAATATGGAAAATTTAAAACTTGGACATCTGCAGAAGCATTATATGAAAATTTAAAAATAGGAATGAATGCACTTCATAAGAAAATGTGGAGCCTCTATTGCTAAAACATATGGTGCATTAGGCTGAAGTCTCATTTATTGTTCAAATACTCTCACTATTTTGCTTAAAGAAAGCAGAACAAATCATCAGGTTAAGCCAGCACATTGAAAATGCCAGGCTGGTAAAATTATCTAAATATTGAACATTTCATTTGAGATGTATTTCAAATAACGTTGGCTAAAGCACTTTTCAAGTTAGTAAGATCTAATGATATTATTCAGAAAATAGGATTTGTGTCTAACAAAAACAAACAAGGCAGATATGCAACACAGAAAAACACTTTTAATGTGGTTTTGCTGTTTTGCTGCTTGATATTTGTACTTGCCTGCTTTCTACAATATAAATTTAGAAGGTAAGGAACAGATTATTTTGACTCTTTGCAAAACCTGGTGGTAGATGGCATGCACTTTTCCTCTCACTGGGCCTGAGCCCTTCTTCAAGGTATGAGCAAAAAGCAATTAGGCGCTGTATTAAAAGGCTGGGGGAGGAGGGAAGAAAGGAGCAGAGAGAAGATCATAGGCCAACAGGCAAAAGGCCATAAATGGACACATATAGGAGGACAGGAGAGGGAAGGTGAGAATTGATCAGGATATGGCTCTGTGAATGCAGAACTGGAGGAAAGGAGACATTGGGATAAGAGAGAGAAATTGGGGGGATCTTGGGCACAAAACATTGCTTATATATCTTTACATCCTAATGACACTGTGTGAACAACCGAGTTCCTCCAGTATTTCTGTGTCTTTATACAAATGCACCATCTGCAGACTTTCATAACACACGTCTATCAACTGGTTGAGCATTCACTGCCCTCAAATGTTTGACTTAAGCCCCCATATTCCACTGCCTCCCATCCATTCACCTCCTTGATCCTGATTTTTGGAAGCAGTTAGAGCCTTCAGCCTGGTGGAAGGGCTTGGGTTGCTGAGCCCAGAGTGAAGCTCTCCTTATCCACCTCCCTTCCACTCCTGCTACCTTACTTCCACTGCAGTCACAGTGCCTTCCAACTACTTCGCGTGGACCAGGATATACTTGATAGGAGCCGCCGCCTTTCAAGTTAATTGGCCTCTTTTGTAGTTGCAACTGCTTCTGAACCTAACAGCCTCTGCCAGAGGCCCAAAAGCTTCCCAGTCACAGATCCCACAGATAGACTTACTGGAAGCACCAAGCGAGGCTTTGGGCATGATCCAGATGTCATGGCAGTGGAACTGAGACCTTGCTATTCTTCCTCCTTCTGCTGCTGCATTCTTAACTACCTGGAGCCCAAAGCTCATTGAAGTACTGGTAGGCAGCCATTAGCAAAATGAGTGTTTAAGTAAAATTAAATGAAGCTCAAAAATGATTGCGCAGTGTTCTGATGAAAACCTTCTGTTTATACATTGCTCTGTGAGCTCTCAACGCAGACTTATGGTTCTCAATGGCACCCTGAAGGTTCCTTCATTATTTTGAGCAGTCCTGGGGTAGACATTCACAGGATTGTGGGAAATGTGGCATCTCTTCAAGGAGGTTTCGAGTACATCCTTAAATCTTTTCCTCTGTCCACTTGATGGTCTCTTTCTGTGACAGAACGAGGAACAGCATGCCTGGCTTGAGAGTCTGGAATCAAACTTGCTGAAGAAGAAGCCAGCCCACTGAATAACTCTGGTCTCAATCCTGGAAATGTTGGCCTCAGAGGGAGCAGTGGCTTTGGTTCCTTTATCCTTGTCGTGAAGTTGGAGAATTTTGCAGGACCTGTTTCTCGTGCCTGAGGACCAGAATCTCTGCTGCCCTGTTGAACATGTGAAGTTGGATCTTGGAATCTGAAACAGAACTTTGGAGGAACTCAGCATGTCAATCAGCATGGATTGGAGAGGGGATGTTGAAAGGTGCATATCAACATCTCAGGTTGAAACCCTGTAGCAGGACTGAGAGGAAAATGAAGATTTCCAGCCCAAGGTTGAGGGAGGGGATGAGAAAGGCTGGTAGGCAATAGTGGGACATGGCTAACCTGAGGGGACATAGTTTTAAGGTGCTTGGGGATAAGCATGGGGGGGGTGGTGGGGGGAATGTCTGAGGTAAGTTTTTCAAACAGAGAGTGGTGGGTACATGTGCTGCCAGTAATGGTGGTGGAGGCAGGTGCAATAGGATCTTTTATGAGACTATTAGATTGGTACATGAAACTGATAAAAATGGAGGATTATGTAGAAGGGAAATTCAAGGCAGTGTAGATTATTATTATCTGCATGACAATAAGTTGAAGCCGATGTTGTAGGTTTTGATGTTCTATGTGCAGCTGGAATCAGGTGGCATAGGGGAGTGTGGAAAACAGAATAAAGGGAGGTGTTACAAGCCCAAAGGACCCCAAAAGCCAGCAGCAATAGACATTCACCAAGACAAGTGGCTTTCAAAAGTTATTTTTAATCAACTTCAAACATGAAAATAGAATCAAACTTTAACTTAACTCTATTCTTACACTATACTCTATACTAACCCAAATTACCCCCTTCTAATTCTAAGTGCACGTGTATGTAACGTGTGTGTAAATTCAAGAAAAGTTCTTTGGTTCACAGTTCAATCTCACTTCTTCCAACTTCTCTGGTTGTAGGCAATCACCATACTGTGCACAGAATTTAACATGTATAAAGTTCACCAGGCTTGGTGCTTGAAAAGTAAATGTTTACCGCTCAGGAAGGTTCTTGTAGGGTTTGCAGAGAGAGATATTTGTTCCAGGATTTCCACAATTGAGGTACCACCACTAGTCACTTCAGGGTCTCGCTGATGAAACTTGCCCCATCAGGGTCTTCTAGATGGTAACCTCTTTCTTCAAGCTACCACAGATTCCATTCCTTCCTCTATTTCAAGAGAAACATCAAACAGATAGAACTTGCTTTCATCATTTTCAAACAGTTTTCCCTAGATGGCACTTTTCAGTTATTAATGTCCCACACACTGACTGACTGACTTGTTAACTCAACTCTCTCTCTTTTCCAACTGAAACTCCAAAGAGAGCATGTGACTCATGTCTTGCAAAACCCGCACCTTCTCCAGCAAACAACAGGGGTTCTTTCTTCTGCTCCATCTGTTATTATCTTAGGTAAACAATCCAGAATTGTCCTTTCTCTGAGCACTTCCGGCAGAAAGGGTACTGATAGAACAGCATGACTCCAGCAAGACAATGGTCAAGCATTTTATGATGTCAGTTCAATTAACACCTACTTGTGAAAGGTGCTTACATTCTCCAAGAGATCCTGCAATGTGGATTCTTCAGTCTTTCAAATAAGATCTGTTTTAAAATGTGTGTATGTATGTGACCTTCTCTAAATCTTATCAATTCTCCCCAAATATTAATATTATTACAGAGGAAACTGGAGGTCAGTGTGAGTGAGGTAAGGGAGCACTGAGATGTGGATAATCTGAAAATGGTAAATAAAATGTTCAACCCATTGGGCCTTTTCACCCGCTAAATTGGCATGTGAATGACCCGTGTTGAAATACCAGGAGGGCTGTTCACACTGGACCATGAAATCCTGGGTCTGTGTGCCTTTTAACATTAAATACCTGGTATCACGGAGCTAAGGGGGATCCAGCCTCCTGTGGTGACATCCTGAGTGATGTATTACGTACTCGCAGGGCAGTGAATTCATAGCAGGAATAAAGCAGATACGAGCATAATGTATAAAAGATCATGGGGAAAAAGTGCACACTTTAATAAAACATATGCACACAATTTATAAAAGAGTGTGGGAAAATCTACTGCAGTGGGCTTCAGACTGTTCAAACTGACAACAAATCCACAGACCAGCTCCTTTACAATCTCGTGTCAGATCATTGTGCTTTGTGATTGCCCTCGCAATCTGGCAGACCTGGTGTCAAATCTAGGTCCCTGAGCCTACAGGTGACCCTCTCATTATCATGGGCCATCATTCACAGTGCCCATTATGTATTTGGAGATTTCTTCCTCGGCCCTTATCGAGAGGATCTCTCGGTCCCCCCAGTTGACAGCTATTACTAAAACTACACTAACTCTACACACTAATACTATAACTAACACTAAAAACCTTTGAAATATAACTACACTAATACTAAAACTGCATGTGTCGTGTCATCAATACTACACCAACAAAAACCTTTGAAAGCAGAACATTGGCCTTAACTACACTGAAACACTGACCTTCCCTCCAAACAACCTGGCCAGACTCTGTTTCCCGCCACAACGACGCACGCACGCAGGCAATGACGTCACTAATTCTACCCAACATTGAGGATGGCCAGTTCATATTGGAGCTGAGTTGAAACGGCTCAGCTCTGATACAACGGTTGTATCAGTCCTGGATGGATTTGTAACCCCTATCAGGTTTAGAACATTCACACGGGCAGGTGAACCTTAAAATTACTGATAAATTCCCAGGTTCAACCCATGTTTAACTGCCCATGTGAAAGGGGGGGGGGGGGTCAAGCTAAATTTGAGGGGCTCTTGCAGAGGAGGTTGAGGGTAGATAGGTAACTGTGGGTGTGAGAAGGACAGTTAAAATGACATGCAACGAAGCTCAATTGTACATTCTACATTGCTGCAGAGAGGAAAAAAAACAAATTTTAATTTTATTTTCAATCTCTATGCACCATGGTAACATGCCTCTGTCTGTCTTAAGGTAGACACAAATCAAAGAATTTCATGCATGTTACATTCTAAATGTAGTATTACGTGACACTAATGGAACCTTTACCTTCTGACTTATGCCTCCCAAATACACCCATGTGACAAATTATCCCACTAACCCTGTATGTCTTTGAAATGTGGGAGGAAACTGGAACCCCAGAGGAAACTCACGCAGACATGAGGAGAACGTACAAACTCCTTACAGACAGTGGCAAATTTGAACCTGGGTCTCTGGTACTGCAAAGGCATTGCGCCAACCAAATTTGAGCAACGACATTTCATATTTTGTTTGGATACCTTACATTATGCTGAATTCTTCAAATGTTCTGTTTTTTGTCCAGAAGAATGTCTTTTTTGCAAATATTGAAGTTTCAATCTAAAAATCCCTTTTACCTTTGTTGACTATAGACTATACTGCTGCATTGAGGGCAGTGGTGAATTTTATCATTGATTTCTGTCACACCTGTGAGCAGTCAGAAGGAGAAAATTGCACTTGCATTCTCGAGAACATGAATGTTATAAAGATGGAAACAGGCTCAACCTTCATTGCAGTTTGATACTCTTTTTAATTCTGTATAATTTAAAGTCAAAACATTTAGCAGTTAGCTAAATTTCATTGCATGGAATATAGGAGTTGGGAGGTGATGTTGAGATTGTATAAGACGTTGGTGCGGCCTAATTTGGAGTTCTGTGTGCAGTTCTGGTCGCCTAATTATAGGAAGGATATAAACAGAGTGGAGAGAGTGCAGAGAAGGTTTACCAGAATGTTACCTGGGTTTAAGCATCTAGAGTATAGGGAGAGATTGGACAGATTAGGTCTTTATTCTTTGGAGCGTAGAAGGTTGAGAGGGGATTTGATAGAAGTATTTAAGATTATGAAAGGGATAGACAGAGTGGATGTGGATAGACTATTTCCGTTAAGAGGAGGAAAGATTAAAACAAGAGGACATGAGTTAAGAATTAAGGGGCAGAGGTTTAGAGGTAACATGAGGGGGAACTTCTTTACTCAGAGAGTGGTAGCCGTGTGGAATGATCTTCCGGGAGAAATAGTGGCGGCGGAGTCAATTGTATTATTTAAGAAAAGGTTGGACAGGTATATGGATGAGAAGAAGATGGAGGGTTATGGGCATTGTGCAGGGAGGTGGGACTAGAAAGGGGTGTTTGGTTCGGTGTGGACTAGAAGGGCCTAATGGCCTGTTTCCGTGCTGTAATTGTTATGTTATGTTATGTTAACATCTTTACAGCACCAGTGACTGGGACTGGGATTCAAATCCCACGCTGTCTGTCAGGAGTTTGTATGTTATCCCTGTGTCTGCCTGGATTTTGCCCAGGTTATCTGGTTTCCTCCCACTGTTTGAAATATATCAGGGGTGTAGGTTAATTGGGTGTAACTGGGCTGCACAGACTCATGGGCTGAAACAGCCTGGTACCATGCTGTATATCTAAATTTAAAAAAACTGAATTTTCTGTGCATGGATAAATTCTTTAAATTTTGGATGAAAATAGAATGAGATTTATTTCTCATGATTTATGCAATTTGTATTTGTGTGAAGCCAGAATGGTTTTGCATGAACATGATTAATTTAATTGAGTTGGAGATTTGATCTTTTATGGTCAATCTGGAAGACTCTGTCATTAAGATTCGGGCAATTACATAATTAGTTGAAATTATTAAAGTAAGCATTACCAATAGGCACCTGATTACATGTGTGTTTAATGACTCGTGACCTGTACGGCTTCTGTTTTTGATTTGCTTTGTAAATTCAGGTTTTTGAATCTGAATGCTTTACCCGCATGAAGAATCCCTTTAGCCTTCTGCTTTTAGCTGTAATGGGCCACTATCATTGTTCTGCACTTGTTCCTTCCTCTGTGTCCTCTTCCATCCATTTAACTATTTGATCATCTGTTTTTCGCAATTACTAATCTGCTGGGCAGCTCATGTTTTAATGTTGTATCATTGCTAAACTATCCTGCTCATTAAATCTTTAGAATTCCCAACATAAACTGTGAAATTTTTACTGTTCTATCCTTGAAGGTGCTTTTAAGCCTACTGACTTGACTAAATTCTGCTATTTTTGAAAACCATTTTGAAAAATGCTTTGGAAAAATGGACTAGTCAAAGATGTTAATGTAAAATCTATTAGATTAATGTAAAATGTTAATGTAAAATCTATTAGAAAATTATTGAAATTGTGACTAATACTTATTGTCCCAGCTGAAGAATTCTTTAGAAACACATCTGTGAACTGCCTTGTGGAATTGCTCTTCCGGCTTTTGGAGTCATTAGGCCCAACTTCCTACATGACATCACTGCCCAATGTTTGCTTTGCAGCCAAAGGCTGAGATTAATAAAACAAACACCATTGTTAACTGAAATCCTGTAGCTATCCCAACACCAGGAAAAATAGCGTGAATAGATCCAATCGTTGTATTTGACAATTTCTTTGCTAACGAGCCCTATATTGATGAAATAATTGATGTTGCAGCTTTATTTGCAGAATCCACCATCAGGGAATTATTCAGTTTACTTATTTTTTTTTGACATCAATAGTTTGGTCACTCAGTTGCTCGAAACCATACTTGATGTAAACCTGAGGAGTAAAACGTGAAAATCTGCAGACATCATGATTGAAGTAAAAGCACAATGCTGGAGAAACTCAGCAGGTTAAACAGTGTACTTCATGTAGCAAAGATAGTGTACGTAACCAATGTTTCAGGCTTGAGGCCTTCATCAAGGTAAGCTCTCACGCAATCACGTTTACATCAACAGTGATGAAGTGTTTTAAAACATTGGTGTTGAAGCAATGATGTTGAAGCAATGACGATTTTAGTACTGCCTCATGTACCCATGATGCCCTCGTTGACTTCATCCACTTTGCTGCAAACTTCCACCCGAACTCAAATTCACTTGGTCCTTCTCTAGCAGTACTCTCATTTTTCTCGATCTCTCTGTTTCCATCTCAGGAGACAAACTCACCAACTTCAATAAACCCACCAACTCCCACAGCTAACTTGACTACTCCTCTTTCCACCCTTTCCCCTGTAAGGATTCCTTTCCATTCTCTCAATTCCTCCATCTCTATCACATCTGCACTTAGGATGAGGACTTCTATGCCCAACCAACAGAGATGTCCTCCTTCAAACAACTTTACTTTCCCTCTGCTACTATCAACTTGGCACTCACCCACATATCCTCCATTACCTGCATATCTACCCTGGTTCCTCTGTGCAAGAAGGACAGGATTCCTCTTGTCTTCACCTACAACTCCACCAGCCTCCACGTCCAACACATCCTCCTCTGCCATTTCCCCCAACTATAACATGATTCCACCACAAAAAACATATTCATCTCTCCTCCTCTCTCCACCTTCTTCAGGGACCACTCCCTCTGTGGCTCCTTTGTCCACTCCTCCCTCTCCACCAATCGTCCCCTTGGGACCTCCCCCTGTGACAGCAGGAGATGTTCCACTTGCACCCACACTTCCTCCCTCAGCACCATTCTGGGCCACAAACAATCCTCCCAAGTGAAGCAACATTTCACTTGAGAATCTGCAGGGGTCATCTACTGCATCTGGTGCTCTCTCTGTAGTCTCTTCTACATCAGTGAGACTGGGAGATTGCTTTGTTGAGCACCTCAGCTTTGTCTGCCACAATAATGTGGATCTCCCAGTGGCCACCCATTTCAATTCTCCATCCCATTCTCTTGTCAACATGTCTGTCCGTAATCTCTTGTACTTCCAGACTGAGACCACCCGTAAATTGGAGGAACAACACCTCATCTTCCAACTGGGCACCCTCAACTTCTCTGGCTTTCGTTAAAACCTACCCCCCCCCCCCCCCCTTCTTCTCCGTTGTTTCTCCATTCCCTGTCTCCCTTGCACAAACATGATAAATTCTACCTAGTCCTTTATCATATCCAATTAACACCATTTGTTAGTCTGGATTCCTCCCCCATTGTTTGAATTCTGTGATTTTGTGATATATCCTGCTTCTGCCTTTTCTATTTTCCTTGAAAAAGGGCCTAGGGCCGAAATATCAGCAATATATCTTGGTCTCCTATAGATACTGAAAAGACCCGGTGAGTTCCTTCAGCATTTCAGTGTGTTTACTGTAATCACTGCATCTGCAGCCTATTATGTTTCACCCTAGTGTTGAAGCATAGCAGCTCCTAGCTGATATGGATATGTTCCAGTTCTCCTGTTGAAGGAACAGGTCTGCAGCAGATGCCATCTCACTGGCTCTACATAAAGTCCTGGAACACCTGGCAATAAAGATGCATACATCAAGATGCCCTTTATCAGCTGGAGTTTGGCATTTAAAACCATCATCCCCTCAAAACTGATCAGCAAATTCCAAGCCTGGGACTCAGATGATGTGCATTTCATTAGGTTTGTTGGAAGGCATTTAACTTTGCTACAATGATTTGAGGGTTCTTTAACATCTGCAAAAAAGATGAGTTTAGCTGGGTACAGTTTCTTATCCAAGGAAATACATTTTTGTCAATTTTGCACTTAATCTGATGAGCTTCATTCAAGGGTCATTTTATGAGTTTGTGTTCTGATGCTCTGACATGAAGAAGTTCTTCACCTTTAAGCTTACTAGACATTTTGATTTGGTAGGCGGAGAAATATTTGAATACTGCATGACCAAATTATTCTCAAGAGAACTTCTTTCTGTAGATAGGATACTCTTAATCTAGTTAATTACTTCATTTTGCCAGCATAAATTGGCTGCTGCATTTCCAAAAACAATGTGGTTCTTTTCAAATAAAAACAATGTGGCTACGCAGTGCTGCAGCCTTCCCTGAGATTGTGAAAAGTGCAAAAGTCTTCTGTTTTTTCTGGATCTTTTTCCAATTTAAATCTTTGGCTGTTGTATTGCAACCAACAGGGGCCCCTCCCTTATCTAATTGTTCTTTACTTTTTAACGTAACTAAATATTCTACTTAATGTTGTTCTGCAAACACATTACTGCACTGAACAAGCTCATAGTCAGCACTTTGCAGACATTTAGTTCAGGAAATGTGGCCGACACAAAAAACACTGTGGCCAGAATTTAATGCCCATGCTCAGAGCTGATGTAAGAAGTAGATATGAATCTGTTTGATTTTGCCAGTAAGTTTGGAGTAACCATTTACATGAGGATTATTCTGAGCTTCCTGACACTTAAGGGAAATCCTAATACCTAGATGTTGAAGTTCCAACAAATTTTTTCTCTTGTATGTGAATGCTAAGACTTGGCCCAAATACACAGCTTTGAACTAGGGGTTATAGAGTTGTGAGACATTGATCCATGGGCATAAGTTCAGATCCCACCACAGAGAGCTGGTAATTAAATCTATGGAAATTAAAAGAAAAATAAGCTCATAATCATGAACAATGGAATTATTAAAACAAAAATCCACAATGTGAGGAAATCTGCTTTTGTTACCCAGTGACCCCAGACTCACCACTGCTGTTGTCTCACAGTTGCTACTTCAGTTCAGAGTAAATTAGAAATTAGCAATTCCCATCCTCTGAAGAAAAATAATGTGAAATTAGGTATGTTGATTGCTTTTCCAAGGTTCGGAGGTTGATAAGGAATACATTTGCTATAAGACATATTTCCATTTACTTGTATTAATCTCAACATCTGTTTCATTCATTTTAAATCAATTTTTGGGAAGTGGAGTGATTATTGCAAAATAGGAAACGTGCCTGACTTGCTACCAGTGGACTCCCTGAAATAGCAAAATTAATTGGCTGAGACCTCTTTGATATTACTGAGATCTTTTACAATCACCTGAAAGAGCAGAAGGTGTCCTGCCTTACAATTTCCAAAAGTACAATAAGGTCTTTGCTGCATAACTGGACAAATCCACCCTGTTACATCATAATACACTCCAAGAATAAAAGGTTACAGCATGGCCGTTGAAAATATGGACCACATCCCATGTCTTGGGAGCCTCGTCTCTCAAAAGGCTGGCATCAATGATAACATTTACAATTGGGATAACATTTACAATTGAGGTCAATGCACTAGTAAATCCTATGGTCAGTTGATGGAAAGGGGGAAAAAAGGTTGGCAAAAAAAATCTAGATCTCAGACCTGGCCAACACTTGGCCAGTAGTGATCTTGTATGCTATTGGGTCTCGACTACCCACAGCAGGTGCCACCGAGATGCTGGAATATTACCACTAACCTTCTCTGCAATATCCTCTAACTTCACTGGAAGAATAAACAAACCAACATCAGAGCTCTCTCCGAGAACAAAATCGGTAGCATTGAGGCATTACTATTGCACACAATTGTGTGTGGTTGGGCAGGCCATGTCCTTTGCATCGCCTGACACCAGCCTCTGAAAACAGTTACTTAATTCCAAATCAAATCGCATGAAGAGATTTCCAGCCAGAGAAGATTTACTCAAAATTTGCTTGAAGAAATACAGTTGACCCCTGGCAGTTCCTGTGTGGTACTTAACTGTTCCAAATTGTTGGGGGGGGGGGGTGGGGGGGAGAAGAGGAGGAAATCATTGAGGATGATTTTGAGAACCCGAGGCCAAGCTTTGGAACAATAGAGAAACCCTTGAAAACAGTAGAAGGAACAGATCGTCCTCCAAACTACCGAATCAACTGCCTCATTGACAACTTCCTCATTTGTGGAGAATCTGCAGTACCCAGATTGATCTCTGAGCCACTTCAGAACCATCAGTGGAAGCATGTCATCCTTGATTTCAAGGAAATATCTTGGGGAGGGAAAATGTAGAATTTAAACAAAGTTGGGGAAAGCAAAAATTATCAGGATCAGAATTACAGGTAAATGAAGAAAAGAGGAATTGACTGATTTTCAGCTTCACAAAATGAATGGTAAAAATCTTTGTTATCTGAAATTCAAGTAACCATTAACCTCAAGCAATCGGAAAAAAAAACAAATCAAGGAATCTAAATAAATTATGTATGAAAATTTAAATCAAAGTTTACAATTGTAAAAATAAATGTTCTCTGAAGTAACACACAAATCTTTGGTGAAGATGGAAGCAAATATACAGCCTGCAGTGTTGCCCAGAATTAAGAGCATTTTTGCCACTCTTAAAGTGTATCCTTATCTTTATCTTAATTATACTATATTATTAAGTATATGAGTGAGGCTTTATCTGTAAACTTGAAAGGGGGTGGTTAACTATCTAAGATGTTATTGTTTGCCTTTTGTGCAAATCCATGGCAGGGGAGTAACCTGCAGATGCAGCGATGGTTAAATGTTTTTAAAGAATGTGACTGAAAATAAAGTAAAATGCTTTAAGGTTTATATATTCATGAAAATGAAGTTTGTTCACTGAAAGTACTTACAATATTTTTGACTTTTAAACTTTATTATTAATTTAGATATATTTGTTAGGCATTGCAAGAGTGAGTCTCAAGCCACCAGAAAACTCATTTATCCGGCATCCCGCTGGATACCAGCAGTTTTACTGGTTAAAAAAGACAAATTGCGAGAGGAGCTCAGTAGGTCATGCAGCATCAGTGGAGCAGAAAAAGAATTGTTGATGTTTTGGGTCAATAAGAATCCATTTCATCAGATTTGAGCCATTTAGGTCCAAGTACATATGTTTTAAGAATGTGTTTTAAACAAAACAGCAAGAGTGGCATCATTTACCGCTACACTTGCTTTCAGGTTGCATTTACAGCCTTACCTGGGTCAGTGAGTTTCAAGTTCAAGTCTTTCCCCCCCCCTCCCCCAAAGTCATGAGCATGAAATCCAAGCTTCCATTTGTTCTTTTGTATTGCTGCAAAATCAAAGATGTCTTTTTAAGAATAGATTGTTGACTGGATGTTCCATCTTGCCTCTCTGGATCTGTTGTAAGGTTTAAAGAAGAGCAGATGTATTCTCTTGGTATTCTGGGCAAAACAAATCATGGGTTATTTATCTCATTTCTTTTTGTGACACCTTGCTGTGCGCATATTGGTTGCTATGCTTCCTTCATTGTGGCTCATTAAGTGCAGGCACGTTGTGAAATCTTTTGGGACATCATGAGATTGTGGGAAGCTCCAGATAAATACATTGTTTTATTTTCTTCCCACAGGAATCAATTGAATTTCAAGGAAAAAAAAAGTTAATTTCCACTTTTCTGGTCTAGTGATGTCTAAGCTTGGAGAGGCATCTTAAAGCAGACTGAAATGTCCTTTTAATAAATGGCTGCAAATGAATCTTGAGTAATTTGTATAATTTTTATTAAAAATATATCTGCCAGTATCAGTTCAATCTGGGCACTTCCCTCTCCACACTCACAATTCCTAATTGATTTTCTATTGTAAAAAAAATGTTTCATAAACACATTACTGGCAGATATGCAATGAAGACACACTGAACATTTTGATTTAAACTGAAACACTTGACAGGTCTTATTGAACAGCTCTGATAAATGCATTGTAAACATTAAATATTTGCCTCATGGACATTCCCTCTTTTGTTAATTGAAGTAGGCAAAGCTTATTCTTGCTGCATATCTTACTGTTAAATTTAAATGAAATTAGGCGTACAGCATGGAAACAGGCCCTTCTGGTCCATGACCCTCTGCTGCCTGAATACAGCAAGAAAGCTACAATCCCTGTACATTTTGAAAAGTGGGAGGAAAGCAGAGGAGACAGGGAAAACCCATGCAGACGGGGGAGAATGTACAAACTCCTTACAGGCAGTGCCGGATTCAAACTTGGGTTGCTGGCGCTGTAATTGTGTTGCGCTAACCATGCAGTATTTTTCTTTAAGCTGAATATAATCACACTGATCACAGCAGATATTACTTGTACCTAGATCTTCTGTCATGCTTGTAATTGCTCGCAAGTATAATGCTTTTTTTAAATAGAACTTGGGCAAGTAAGATGTAAAAGCAATCCAACGTCTTTCTTCATTCATTTCCCTCTAGAGAAATATTTTTGCATTTTGTTTTGTGGCTTTAAATTGGCAGTGTTGCATTAATTCTATCATAGATGGAAAGTACCCACCATTTGATGGAAAATTACTCTTGATCTTGGATCTCCTTGTCTTGGGAACCCTTTAGCTATGTTATTTCGCTCTGTCCATGCTTTTGATTTTCATCAGATCATACATGATTTTCAAGGAACTAGTTGCAAGGTTGCCAAACTGGCCCATTTGGCTCCTTGTGTCATTCTGCTGAATTGATGACTTCAAAAAGGTAAACTATTGGCAGTCATGAATGAGAGGAAGCATCTTTTTATTGCTTCCGCTGAAAACATTTCACTGTGCGTGTTCACTTTTGAGTGAAGCCTATTATTGCCTGCACACACTTCAAAAATGAATGAACAGAGACTGCAGACATATTTAAACTCAATGTTGAAATATTCTGTTTTAAAAAAAACGATTTTGTGCTGAGTATTTCTACATCAGCTCCAACCCAGGATTTTAAAAAATATTTTTATGTAAAATAGATCAGGAAGGTTTTTGTTTAAGTTTTAAAACTTTAAAAATTTAGACATGCAGCAAGGGTAACAGATCCTTTTGGCCTTGCTGCCCAAATACACCCAATTGATCTGCCACCTGGTACATTTGAAGAGTGGGAGGAAACTGGAGCACTTGCTGGAAACTCACACAGACACGAGGAGAACGTAGAAACTCCTCACAGATGGTGGCGGATTTGAACCCTGGTTGCTGGTGCTTTAACAGCTTTGCGCTAACCGCTATGCTAAATTCATAAAAATGAAATAAAGTCTTCATGAAGCACTTGGTTGAACATTTAAAATTTCCAGCCATTGTTTAAATTATTGCAGTTATGCATACTGTTTCCTTGCCATCTAAGTATGGTAGACTTGAACTTCAAATTGATCATGGTTAGATAATAGACTATAAATAGCTATCCCGTTAATTATTATGAAAAAGATAAATTTGCAATTAACCTGAAACTACAGACAGGGACTCAATTCAGGGAACATACCTCATCTTTAGCCGAAAGATAAACTGAAAGGAATCGTGATTTATTTGTTTCACTGGGTCCCAGTCACATCTGTCTTTATAATTTATAACAGTTGGCAAGAGGCGTGTAATAGTTACAGCTGGTTTGAAGCTCAGAGTCTGGGTGAAGAGCAGTTTTGAGCATTACAAGAGGATTTTTTTTATTTCTCCAAGAAAAGCCCTCGAAGGCTATGCATGTTTCATTTATGTATTTTCTGGCTGGACTCTGCAGCCTGTGCTATTGTCAGCAGTTTGTTTTCTTTGGCAGTATGTTTGGTTCTGAATAAGGAGCTGAGCTTGTCCTTTGTTAAATGTCGGATCTCCTTCCAGTTTTGAAAATGCATCAACCAAGCTGTAATATTTATATCAAAAATTAGGTTAATTTATCCCATCAAACAAAAGTGACCAATTCATTTTGATTAGTAAGCAAGGGATCTTGACATTTATCTTCGTATTACAGTTGCAATCCTGCCTACTTGCCTGCATTTAAAAGACAATTTCAATTGGTGCACATGATCAGAATGTCAGCAGAAGTAGTTCCTTTGAAATTTAGTGTGTACAGAATACAGAGGGCATTCCATAGCATGTCCTTTTGAACAATTGGTTGATGATCATACAAGACAGTCTTAACTACTGCATATTTGCACAGGGAGTCATCAAGATATCCCTGTTCGCTCCACAGCAGATGCTATATCACTGGTTCTCCACTCAGCTCTGGATCACCTCGAAAATACCAATTCATACATATGACTGCTCTTCATAGTCTACAGTTTGGCCTTTAAGACCATCATTTCCTCAGTCAGGGTCAAGAAGCTACAAACTCTCGGCCTCTGTACCCCACTCTGCCACTGGATCATTGACTTTCTCATTGGAAGACCACAGTCAGTATGAATTGGAAACAATGTCTCCTCCTCACTGATCATCAATACAGGTGCACCCCAAAGATGCGTGCTTAGCCCACTGATCTACTTGTTATACACCATAACTGTGTTGCCAGGCCCAATTCCAATGCCATCTGCACGTTTGCTGTTGACACCACAGTTGACAGCTGATTCACAAGTGGCAATGAGGAAGCATACATGAGGGAGATAGATCAGCTCATTGAATGGTGCAACAGCAACCACCTTGTGCTCAACATCAGCAAAACCAAGGAGATAATTGTGGACCAGGAGGAAGTCAGGGGAACATGACCCATATCACCAATGACTCTCATAAACTTCAGGTGTACATGAAGAGCATTCTGGGTGGTTGCATCACTGCCTGGACAAGAATAAACTCCAGAGGGTTGTTGATTCAACCTGCGACATCACAGGCACCAGACTTCACTCCATCAAGGACATCTACATGAGGTGGTGTCTTAAAAAAGCAGCCTCTATCCTCAAAGACCCCCACCACCCAGGCCACGCCCTCTTCACTGTCCTACCATTGGGCGAAATGGTACAGGAGCCTAAAGACGAGTACTCAGTGGCACAAGGGCAGCCTCTTCGCCGCTGCCATCAGATTCCTGAATAATCAATGAACCAAAGGCACTGCCTTACTTTTCATGCCCTGTTATTGTCATTATTTTATTTTATTTTTTTATTGTAAGATGGTTATAATATGAATCTTCGCACTCCAACGCTGCTGCAAAACCCTGAATTTCTTGACTTTTTCATGACAATAAATCCCGATTCTTATTCTGATCTGGTAAGTTTCTCTTTGGACCGAAGAAGGATATGAAGTGACTTACTTCATAGAGATCTTAAAGATTAGGGGAGGCATTGATAGGATGGACAGACAGTACTTTTATCCTGGAGCAAGACATCTGTACAAGGTGAGAGGAGGAAAGTTTAGGGGAGAAATTAGGAGTGATTTTTTTTTTACATTGAGTAGTGGGTTGCATTACCAACGGTGGTAGTGGAGGCTGGTACAATAGGACATTTAAAAGACGCTAAGAAGGCATGTGGATGCATTAGAAGTAGAGGGTTATTGGGTGTGAGGTATTTCATTTTTTATTGAATTTAGTCATACAGTACGGTAACAGGCCATTTCGGCCCACTGATTACCCAAATAACCTACACCCCTGGTATGTTTTGAATTGTGGGAGGAAACTGGAGTCCTCAGAGAAAACCCACACAGACATGGGGAAAATGAACAAACTCCTTACAGGCAGTGTGGGGTTTGAACTCCTGTCCCAATCGCTAGTGGCATAAAGGTGTTGCACTAACAGCTACGCCAACTGTTTTGCCCATTTAGGGAAGGTTTAGTTTATTGAGCAGCTTTATATAGGTAAGTGGGCTGAACTATGCTGTTGTATTCTGTGTTCTATGAAGTGGCAGACTGGATTGTCACTGCTATTTTTGATGTGGCAACATAGTTGGTACTATGTGAGAATCGATGGGTAGCCACAGGGCGGGAGTTGATTATGAGGTTTCATTAAGCTGAATATCAGCCAACTTTTTGTGAGGTCACTGGCCCAATGTTATCAAGGTAAGCTTGAAGAAGTGCTCAGGCCTGAAATGTTGGTTGCACTTTGCATCCTATGGATGCTGTGTGACCTGATGAGTTTCTCCATCACTTTTGTACATTGCACAATTGACCAACCAATTTGATTAAGGAAAAGAGAGAAAAAAAATACATCTCAGATAAATTGACCTTCAATTTTGCAACATAATCCACATGAAGTTAAAAGAAAGTATTTTCTGTGGGGAGGGGTGGGGGGTCGCGGGTAAAGTCTGGGCTTGATGTCCCGCTCAACTAAAAATTAAAGAAAATAAAATTTTTAAAAAAGTATTTTCTGACATTTTGTCTGCACAGGAAAATTCACAAAACTAACTTCTAATACATAGCTTCCATTCTTAAGCCAATGGGTAAATTCCAGTTTAAAAGTTGTTTTGAGATTCTCGTTGACTTTTGGATAATTGTTTATGACGTACCATCTGTGTTGCCTTTCCAGTCCTGAAATTGAATCTGTTGTATGCTTAGCTATTGCTTTACGCTGTGTTTTTTGCTCAAATATTTTGTTGAAAAACTGTATCTTCATTTATGGAATGAGTTCTATTAATGCAAATTTGACAAAAAAATGTGACAAAGACAGTTTATGAAAAAAAACAAGACTTTTTTCTCCCAAATTTACAGTTTTGAATTTTTGGGAATGGCTTGCTAGACTAGGATATTTTTCCCTAGATTATTGAAAGGGAAGGGGGGGGGGGGCTATTTCATGTTTGTAAAATCATGAGGAACATAGAGAAGGTCTTGGACCTTTTCCTTGCAGAGCAGAGGGAATAGATTTAAAGTGCAAGGGGAAAGATTTTAAAAAAGGACCTGAGAGGTACCTTTACATATAGGATAGTGATTGCATAGAATGACCTTTAGATTTCAGATTTATTGTGAGAATATATACTTGACATCACATAAAACCCTGAAATTCATTCTTCCTGTGAATTCCTGTGAGTGGCAGAAGATTAATTGGTAGTGCAAAAATAAACTGTACACAGTGTTAACAGTTAACAAATGCAAACAAACTGTGCAAATCAAAGAGAATAAAAGAAAATAAATAAAATGCACAAGTAAGTGTCCTTAAATGAGTCTCTGAGTGTGTCATTGAGGAGTCTGATGGTGGAGGGGTAGCAGCTGTTTCTGAACCTGGTGGTACAAGTCTTGTGGTACCTCTACCTCTTCCCTGATGGTAGCAGTGAAACAGAGCATGTGCTGGGTGGTGTGGGTCTTTGATGATTGCTGCTGTCCTCCGATGACAACATTCTCTGTAGATGCTCTCGATAGTGAGGCGAGTTTTGCCTGTTATGTCCTGGGCTGTGTCTACTACCTCTTGAAGGACTTTGTGCTCAGGGGTATTGGCGTTTCCATACCAGACCTTGATGCAGCGAGTCATCACACTTTCCACCTCACCTCTGTAGAAATTTACCAGGGTTTCTGATGTCATACCAAACCTCTGCAAACTCCTGAGGAAGTCGAGGCATTGACGTGCTTTCTTTACGATGCCATTGGTACATTGGGTCCAGGAAAGATCCTCCAAGATAGTGACTCTTAAGAACCTAAATTTGCTCTCACTATCCACCTGAGGGAGACAATGAGCTCCTTAGTATTGGGTGCAAGGTTGTTATGGTGCACCATTCAGCCAAGTTTTCAATCTCTATCCTGTACGCTGACTCATCCCCTTCCTTTATACAACCACCACTGTGGTATTGTCAGCAAATTTATTGATGGTGTTATTGTCGTACCAACGTACACAGTCTTGAGACCTTCTTGCAAAAGTGGTTGAAGCAGGGACAATTGCAATGTTTAGAAGACAATTAATTAGTCAGGTAAACGATAGGAAGTGTTAAGAGGAAGTAGGGAAAATTGGTCTAACATAGTCAGCATAGAAAGTTGACCTAAATGACCTGCTTGCATGCTATAGAACTCTGACCCTGTGAAATGTATATGGATTACATGGGAATAAAACAATGCTGATCAGGTTATTGGTGTGACTCCACTCTTGTTTGTAACTGTATGACAGTTTGAACATAGAGAACATTGAACAGGCCCTTCAGGCCATGTGTATGTGCAGAATGAGATGTCCAAATCAAACTAAAACTTTGCTGCTTGAACAATGGACATGATTCTGCTTGATATCTCTGTATTGCCCCACTTTGTGTGCTTCATTTACAGTACATCTCTGATTATCTGAAATAGGATTCTCCGATATCCTCATTTATCTGAAGTTTTTTGGAGCTGAACTAATCTCAGAGGTTGAAAAAAATTCACTCGAACCCGATTGGCCATGTTTCAAGTAACTCCCTCCCCTCTCTCTTTCCATTTCTTCTTTACCTTCCCCTATTGACTTTTCTCTCCAACTCTCCCTCTCAAACTGCATGCCACTGTCTCCCAGCCGCAAGCAGTCAGAAGAATGCCTTGTCCTGGCATCATCAAAAGGGAGTGGTCTCCCAGGCAGGAGCAGGACCTCAGGCTCAGTGGCATCCCTTCCCTCCTGTCCCCTACTCTCCCTCTCTCCTCTGCACACTGGAGCTCCCATCCCGATGCAGCTCCAAAACCTCCACTTGGCCTACTTCCTAGTGTGCATGGGCGGTAGGAGAGGATTCGGAGTTGGGACTTGGGCATCAGGAGCTCTGGTGATCGGGGAGACTCACCTGTGAATGTTCCCCCAGCCCAGGAAGCATCCCCAGGTATTAACGGCAGCGGTGCGGATGTGTCGGGGTTCGGAAGCGACGGTTGGGAGGTCTAAGTGATTGGTGGTGGCGTTGAAGCCAGCAATTTTTTTTTGGATGAGAATTGAACATTATTTTAATGCTTTAAAAGCCTTCCATTGTTTGAAATTGATATAAGTGATTTGATGTTGCTACTGGGCTGTTTTTAAAAAAACAACCAATTATCTGAAAAAAAGGTTTATCCGACATGGGCCTGGTCCTGACCATTTTGGATCATCGGAGTTGAACTGTATATCGTGGTAGTACTTGTGAGAGAAATCTAATCTGAGCGAATGGGATGGAGAGCTTATGCCTTTTTCCTGGAGCGATAGTTGCAAATACCAGAAACTATGTGTTTTAGGTCAATGGCGAGAAGTTTAGAGAAGATAATAAAGATATATTTTTTACATACACAGTGCTGAGTGCATTGCCAGGTGGGGGTGAAGACCTGAACAATAGAGGCATTTGAAAAATTCTTAGGCTCATGGATGAAATAGGGTTATGGGTGTGAGGAAGGATTGAATTGTTGTCGAATTGGCTTATACTGGTCAGCACAAGATCAATGGGTTGAAAGGTCTGTGCTGTAAATTACAGGCTGTAATGTTTTATGTTCTAATAGTATACTTCACATGTACTCTTTATGATGCAGCTATGGACAGGCAGAGTTCTTAGAATGTCATCAATTTTGGCTTTGCTGACGAATTAAATCATCTGCATTCAGAAGCATCAAGTTGTGAATGTCACATGAAGCATTCACTCATGCCTCGCTTTGTGATGCACTTTTGGTTTCAAGTCATGTTATTGAACATCTGTGCAGCTACTTCAATGTTAAGCAATTTGAGAAAGAACTAATAGACTTGGGATACAAAGCAACTGAAAATGGACGTTGCTCAGCAATTCAGATTTCAGATTTATTGTCAGAGAATATTTATGACAACACATCCAACCCTGCGATTCTTTTTCCTGCGGGCCAGGCCAAATTACCACTTATTGGTAGTGCAAAAAAAAAACTGTACACCATGTACACAAATGTAAACAACAGAGAGGAGAATGCAATGCAGAGAGGAGAAAAAAATAATAAAGTGCACAAGTAAGAGTTCTTAATTGAGTCCCTGATTGAGTTTGTTGTTGAGTCTGATGGTGGAGGGGTAGAAGCTGTTCCTGAACCTGGTGGTGCAAGTCTTGTGGCACCAATACCTCTTTCCTGATGGTAGCTGCAAGGACAGAGCGTGCACTAGGTGGTGTGGGTCTTTGATGATTGCTGCTGCTCTCTGACGCCAGTGTTCCCTCTGGAGGTTCTTGATGGTGGCAAGGGGTTTGCCTGTGATGTCCTAGGCTGTGGGCACTTCCTTTTTCAGGGCTTTACACTCGGGTGGTGTTGGTGTTCCCATACCAGATCATGATGCAGCTGGTCAGCATAACCTCTGCCACACACCTGTAGAAATTTGCCAGGATTTCCAATGTAATACCACACCTCCACAAACTCCCGAGGAAGTAGAGGCACTGACATGATTTCTTCCTGAAAGATCCTCCAAGATAGTGGCTCCCAAGAAATGAATTTGCTCACCCGCTCACCTCTGATTCCCCATGATCACTGGATTGTATACATTTGGTCTTGCTTTCCTGAAATCAACATTCGACTCCTTGGTTTTGGTGATATTGAGGTTCAGATTATTGTTGGTGCACCATTCAGCCAAATTTTCAATGTCCCTCCTGTATGCTGACTCATCACCTCTTCTTATGCAACCCACTATTGTGGTATCGTCAGCAAATTTGTAGATGGTGTTGTTGTCGTGCCAAGCCACACAGTCATAGGTGTAAAGTGAATAGAGCAAGGCACTAAGAAGGCAGCACTGTGGTGCTCTGGTACTAATGGAGATCGTGGAGGAGACATTTTTAGACATTGCGGTAGTGAGTCCCAGGTCTTGGAGTTTGCTGATCACTTTTGAGGGGATGATGGTGTTAAATGCTGAAGAGTAGTCGACAAAGCTGTTTGCATCTTTGTTGTCCAGGTGTCCCAGGACTTTGCGTACAGCTAGTGAGATGGCATCAGCTGTGGACCCATTGCTATGATAGGTGAATTGAAACACATCCATGTTGCTGGTCAGAAAGGAACTGATATGCTTGAACACCAGCCTTCCAAAAGACTTCCTCACTGTTGATGTGAATGTCACTGGTTGATAGTCATTTAGGCAGGTTATTGCATTCCTCTTGGAAATGACGCCTGTTTGATCGTGCTCTGCTGGAGTGAGATGTTAAAGACATTTGTGAACAGTGAATCCATGAATAAAAGTGAGCCAACAGATGAGGAACTTTGCATATTTTTTAACATTTCCGTAAAAAGAATGTTGGAAGGGGAATTATTGGCATTTTAGCTACAATATCTCAATTCCATTTTCAAAGTTTTTCATTAATTTTGGATATCTATTGGGAAAAACGTCCATTGGTTAAAAAAAAAGTTTCCTATTTGGTTTTGACACATCTGTATATGAATTAATGCAGTACTCCTTTTTCTTAGTTTCCCCATCAAAGAAAAGGTAGAATGGTATTATTAAAATAAGTTGTCACTTGTAAAGCAAATGTAATACCACACCTTTATATTAATTTTAAATCCTATTTCCCATATCCTAGTTTTAGAAAGTTTCCTTCCTTTTTTTTGTTTGTGCTTTTTTTTCTAGACTTGTAATCATTAGGCACATTTTGGACACAAGCCTAAGGTACCGATAAGGTACCGATAATTGGGCATCTGAGACTGTTAATAGGAAGGAATAATGCAGTTAAGTGAATGGGTGTTTTGTGAAACCACATTAACTTTCTCAATTTTTATGATGAATTCAAGTTAACTGCTACATGTCAAACTAATTAACAGCAAACCTTTTGATATGCTCCATAAGGGTTTCATAAAATAGTTTAGGTAGCAGGCGACCACTTCCGATGCCTTGCTTTTAAGTTTACAAATAAAAATGTCTTTACAATTTGTTTACAACAGCATTTCCTCAAAATTCAGAAGTGATCTGTTTTTTTTAAAAAACGACCAATATTTGAGTATTATCGTTTCCTGTTAAAACATGCAAAGAAAGAGGTTAAAACGATTTTTCTTATTGCTATGTTTGATGTTTTGAATTATGAATGAGTACATGTACATTTTACTTGGACTAAAACGCGATCAGTTTACTTTCCTTTCTGGCTTTAGTGTTCAGAACTCCATGATAATGCATTCATGAGCATCTCCTCAGCTCTCAGGGTATTTCTTGACAATAGTTGAACAGCATTAAACTATGTTAGTTCAGGTTAATAATTGTTTTGAAATATACTGGAACATTCTTTCTTTCTTCAAATTTTTTTTGAGTTTAACATAACCATCCATATACAAAATATTAAAAAGCAAGACAAAATAATATCATATACATTCTATCCCTTAATATTAATTGTGATTATCTATTAAGGTCATTAATACATAAAAATAATTACTATTACAACAAACCATATCTTAATAAGATCTTAAAAAAAGGATATAGTATAGGATAATTATAATTAAACCAACAAATTCACCTATCTAAAAGGATATAAAAAACAATTCTACCTCCACCTCCAATCAAGGTTACAAGAAAATTAAAAAGATGGATCAGGTCTTGGCCTCCAGAAGATGGATGGAGCAGCTCTAGAGTACTCTGAAACTGGCAATTATGATAATATTCAATAAATGGACCCATACCTTGTCAAACTTAAACTTTTCATCTTTAATACTATTCCTAATTTTCTCTAAGCTTAAATATGACATTACATCGTGTAGCTATTCTACGCGAGTCGATGGGAATTCATCTTTCCATTTCATTAAAACTGCCCATCTGTCAACCAACATGCTAAAAGCTAAAATTTTCTATTGAGACGCCGATTAAAAAAACATATATGGTTCACATGAAAAACCAAACAGGGCAGTTACAGGGCAAGAATTTAATTTAATCTTAAAAATCATTGACAAGGAATTAAAAATATTCTGCCAGTAACTTTGTAATTAACACATTCCCAAAACATATGAATCAGTGAGGCTTCAAAAATTTTTTTACACTTTTCACAAAATGGATCAACATCTGCATAGAAACAGGATAATTAAAGTTTTGACATTTGTATTCTGTGTATCACCTTAAATTGTAATAAACAGGGCCTTGCACAAAATGAAGATTCATTGATCAAACTAAGAGTGGATGCCAATCCTCATCTGAAAAAGTTATATTAAGATCACGTTCCCAATTATTTTTAATCTTAGCCATTGAGGCTAGTCTTAAATCCAGTAGATCAATATAAATACATGATATCAATCTGCTGTGAACAAATTGTAAATCAAAAAGTAAATCAAGAATATTTGAATGTGTAATTTGAGGAAAAGTGTCCAATTTAGGCTGAACAAAATTTCTAACTTGCCAATATCTAAAAAAATGTATATTAGAAAGCTTGAATTTAACAGTCAGTTGTTCAAAAGAAGCAAAGTTATTTTGAATAAATAAATCTTCGGAATTTTTAATACCAAATCTATATCATTGCTTAAATCCTTCATCTAATAATTAAGGTGGAAAAAAATGGTTATCTATAATAGAACTAGCCAGAGAAAAATTATTAAAACCAAAATTTTTCCTAAATTGAGCCCATACTGTCAATCAAATTCTCATTATCGGATCATGTGTCAATTTAGAAAATGAGAAAGGTAAATCCAACACAAATGATTTGTTAGAAAAGTTCAATTTCATTTCTGCCCAAGAAGGGTGACTTGCTAATTTATCAAATTTCAATAGTAAAAGTGAACTGAGTATTTTAAACACATAAATCTAAAATTTATGTGATATTCCCCCATTTCTAATAGCTTTCTGAAGATGAGCTTTACTTATACGTGGTTGTTTTCCCTGCCATATATATGAAGAAACAACCAAATCTAATACATGAAAGAAGGATTTAGGAATAAAAATTGGTAAAGCTAGAAAAAATACAAAAATTTAGGTAAAATATTCATTTTAATCAATGATATGTCCAATCAATGTAATTAAAAATGGTGATCATCCCAATAATAATATTTTAATCCAATTAAGTAATGCTATAAAATTTTGTTTCATAAGATTCTTATAACTTTTTGTAATAGTGATTCCTAAATTTTAAAATGAAAATGAACTATTTCAAATGGAAATTTGGAATACATAGAAAGAGTTCCTTTTAAAGGTAAAAATTCACTCTTATGTAAGTTTATTTTATATCCTGAAAATTGTCCAAACTGAGTGAACTTTTGGTAAAGAAACCTCCAGATTTTAAACAAAAAGCAATAAATCATCCGCATAGAGAGATACTTTATATTCAGTTCCATTTCTAGTTAAATTCTGCAGATTCTCAAAGGCTACTTCTAATGGTTTTAGTATTATATCAAACAGTAAAGGATTTGATGGACATTTAGGATATTCCCCTAAATAGCCTAAAAATTTTCCATTGTTGTAAATTTGAATGGATTAATGTCATAGGATGTAAATGATGTAAACCGTGCATCTTGGCGCCTCACAGTTTGGCGGGCAGCAGCCTCCTTTGAAGAAGACCGCAGAGCCCACCTCACTGACAAAAGGCAAAGGAGGAAAAACCCAACACCCAACCCCAACCAACCAATTTTCCCTTGCAACCGCTGCAATCGTGTCTGCCTGTCCCACATCGGACTGGTCAGCCACAAACGAGCCTGCAGCTGACGTGGACTTTTTACCCCCTCCATAAATCTTCGTCCGCGAAGCCAAGCCAAAGAATGTCATAGGATGTAAATGTAATAATTTGATCCAGTAAATAAAATTTGGACCAAAATGAAATTTCTTTAATATAGCATATAAATATTTCAATTCAACCCAATCAAATGCTTTTTTAGCATCTGAGTAGAAGGTAAATATATTGTATTCAATACACGAAATATGTTATAACAATTTTTTATAAAACCTGCTTGATCGACATTAATAATCGTTGTAGAATATTTTCTAATCTATATGCCAAAACTTTAGATAAAATCTTCATATCAACATTAAGTAATGAAATTGGTCTGTAAGAAGCACATTCTATAGTTTCTTTCCCTTTTTTTCAAAATAAGGGAACTACTAATCTCATTTAAAAAAAAAGGGAAGCATTCCTTCCTTAAATGATTTTCCAAGCATAGCACTTAAATAAGGTACAAGGCATTTAGAAAAAAGATTTATAAAATTCTGCAGGTAGTTTCGAAAGATCCAAAAATATTTTTGTTGGGTGATATTCATGATTTGAAGTTAGATATTTTTCAGAGGAAGTTTTTAAGTGTAGCAATTGCAGTAGCAAAGAAACATATGGTGGTAACATGGAAATTAGACAATAATATGGGGTTGAATAGATGGCAAATGGAATTACAAAATTGAATACCATTGGAGAAAATAATGTATAATTTACAGAATCAACCAGAAAAATTCTATAAGATTTGGAAACATTATATGGATTTTATTGGTAAGAGTTCATCTACAGCATCCGCTGCTCCCGCTCCAACTCACCCTAGTTAATTTAGAGGTTTAAGATTATATTTGTAAATTTGAAATTTAATTAATCAATGAATGATACATGATAAATTCAGGTAGGCTTTTTTTCTTACTTTTTTGGGGAGGGGATGGGGGTGAAAATATAAAATTATGTATTCTTTTTGCATCGTTTTATTATTTGGTATGATTATGGATAAGCATGTTGTATTTGTCATTGATGCAAATAAAAAAAATTCCAAAAAAAAATTCTGCAGGGAATCCACCTGGGCCTGGAAATTTACCAGACTGTATGGAAGAGATAGCTACAGAGATTTCATTAATTTAGAAAACAAATACATAATTCATTATATTTATGACAGAATTCCTTTTTAAGTACTATATTATAACATTTTTACCCACTTTGAGAATGTTCCTCATTTCTCTTATCAGGCAGTTCTTGACCATAAAACACTGCTCGTATTTTGGGCTGCAACTAATGTACAGTTATGACTGGGTATGTAAATTCCTGTGGTTGGCACAAAGTATTTAAATTTATTTTCTTTTTAAAATATCTTTATTGAGTTCAATTAAAAATAGTTTTGATCCAATACATAAATTGAAATATAATAAAAGGCAGACATTCTCAAATAATACTTCAATCTTGCAGAGTGTAAATTGTGTGTACTCCTCTCAATCAAACCCCTTTCACAAAAAAAAGGAAGAAAAAAGACCCCCCCTCCAATTAATCAAACCCCTCTCTCTAAACAAGGTTTACTTATATAGCTAAAAAACTTCAGAAATGAAAGATGATATTCGTAAGCCAGACAGCGCTTCTCCGGAGAACCCAAATACCCTATTTTGTTAAATTATAATAATAATCCATGAATGGGGCCCCACATCTTGTAAAAAAAAATCACTTTTACATCTTTATCATTGGATCTAAAAAATTTAAAATTTGGGAAAAATACAAATTTTCGTGTTTACCTCATTGATAGCTAGACGGGCAATTTTGATGAAATGGGAAGACAGCACTCCTCCTACTTGTATTTAATGGTTGCAGGGGTGATGTCTTCTTTAAATTTATTTTCTTTTTGATATAAAATTGAGTTTTTGCTGGCCCAGTTGGCTGAGGTTGCATAACCTTTATATTCTTTACAATTATGCTTTTGCAATCACTACTGAAGAACTACAATTTCATCCCTTGACCTTGTTAAAAATATTTTGTAAATTGTTTCATGTACTGCTGTGAGTGACAAAATTACTATTAACTTTAATCTTGTAAGTAACCATGATATATTTTCAAATATTCCTTCAAGTTTGGTTTTAATAAGTTGCAAATATTTTGATTAACAGAAAAAAATCTAGGAGACAAATAATTGTGCAATTTTTTTTGAAACCAATATTTTTGATTTAATGTCATTTTAACTCCCATTTCAAGCTTTTTAAGTTAGTTATTGTCATGGCCATATTGCAAATGCTATTTTAAAAGCTGTAGAAGGGGTGCATGTTTGTGTTAATGGTCTGTCTGGTTGGACTTTATTTTTTAAAAATGAATAATTTCTCCAGGATTTATTTTTTGTTGGTATGAAGTAAACATAATTTTGGGTGTATGGCACCACACTATTACTGCGCCAGCGGCAGGGTCTGAGGTTTGAATCCTGGACTGTCTGTAAGGAGTTTGTACGTTCTCCCTGTATCTGCGTGGGTTTTCTCTGGGTGTTATGGTTTCTCCCATTGCTCAAAACATTGTAAGTCAAAAAATTGTAAGTCAATTGAGTGGTACAAGTCTGTGGGCCGAATGGGCCTGTTACCGTGCTATATCTCTAAATTAAAAAAAAAAGTGATATGACATGAAAGGCCTCTTTCTGGGAGATCATTTATTCACACCTCACTGTTCCTCCAGCTTAGTTTAATAAAACATTGATTTTGAAGTGCTCGACTCCCGAGCCAGTGTTGATTCAATTGTTGTATGCTGGAAATTGTCCTTCAGCATATGTTGGGGAATGAACAAGTTCATTATGTGGTCACTCTAAATAGCTATCCATTGACTCCTGGACAAATCTATATGCTTGGACCTTGGGGCTTCAAATCTTTAAATCTTGGTCTTTGGCACATTCACCCATGACTGATATAACTGATGGTGATAAAAATATTTCAACACACAAATGAAATGGTTGAAGATAGCAAGTAATGAGGGCTTGTATTGTTTAAACCTGTCTGTGAGATATTAAAAATTATCTAGTTTAAAAATGAAAAGTCATTGAGTTTGCTTTTCAATCTAGTGTCCTCCTTTTAGATTCAGAGAGCTCAGTATGTTAACTCTTGGGGAAGAAAATGTGGTTAAAAACAATGATGCTACTTCTTAACTCATTGTTGTCCACATGGTGCACCCATAGGTGGTGCAATTTTAAGTCTTGGTGAAGAGATAAAAGCACATTTGAGAGAATATCCCCTGTCATCCTTTTGAGCGTCACAATGAGATCAGAGGGCAGATGGGAACTCGAGTTTAAAATCCTATCTGAATGATGACACATCCAGTTGTCCAGCACTGCCTCATTACTCCACCAGACTATCAGTTTAAATGAAATGATAAATGATCTTATAAATTGCCTTTAGGCCCACTCCACACTGAGGCTCAGCTGTTTAGAACACAGTCGAAAGCATTCTTAAAGCTGTCGTCTGGGAACTGTGCATCTTTAAGTTCAGCCTTCTGTCAAGCAAGTTAGGTTTTCTCCATTTTACAAAGGAAAGAAGAATTCCTGGGGGGGGTGGGGGCGGATGGTGTAATCTAATCTTGGAGATAAAGGACTTTGACTTCCAAAACCTCTGGAACATTATGGAAAGTTCTGATAGCATGACAGGAAGAAAGTCTTGTCAACCATTTCACACAGAACAATGGATGAAATGATCACATGTATTGACTTGTTGTGGTGTTGGTAAAGCAGAAGGATGCATAATTGAAAGCTGAATGTGGACCTGCATGCTGTGATAACTTCTGTTCTGCTCCAACTTGTGGAGTGGATTTTTTTAATAGTCATTCCTTGAGGCAACAGATGGGAACTTTGAATTTACACTTCAGTGGCATCTGAAGCCATGCACTACTTTGTGAGGACTATACAGAAGTGGCAGTTTTAGTAATGTGATCAAATTTAACGATTGGTACTTGAATTGGTACTCAATTTCTGGCGCGGTCAAAAGTTTCAACATTTGCCTGAAGGTTGTAATGTTTTGATTGTTGTCTTTAGTTAACAGTGTTCAAGCAAAATCAGAATCATAGAGCCATTGAGTTGTAGACCACAGAAACAGGTCCATTGGCCACACCATTTCATACATAAAGTGTACAGATATGTAGTTCCCTCAACTATGTCTGTGAACTAGTCACATTTGCACCTTAACTTCAGGATCTTTCTTCGACAACTCTCCCCACCATTTACTGTGAAAGTCCTGCTTTGGTTTAACCTAGCAAAATGCAACATCTCACACTTTTGCAAGGTGAATTACTTCTGCTATTCCTTCGTCCATTTCCCCAGTTCATCTAAATCAGATCTGGCCAACCTTTTAATTTAGACATCCAGCATGGTAACAGGCCATTTCGCCCCATGAGTACATACCGTGGTGTAGGTTAATTGAGCAGCACGGGCTCATGGGCCAAATGGCCTGTTACTGTGTTGTATGTCTAAAATAAAAATTAAAAGATTGGCCACCTCTGATCTAAATCCTCTTGTTATCTTCAATGACCATCATTGTCAATGAACTTTGATAGGACCAGTTTTGGTGTCATTGCATTGAATTGTTTGTTGTTCAGCACTGACTACATTGTCATGCAAACCATTAATACAGATGGACCCAATGCAAGTCCCTGTAGCGCACCACTTGTCACAGACACTTAGTCTGAAAAATTACCCTCCAACACCTACCCCTTGACTCCTTCCACTAATCTAATTTTGAATATTGACTCAATTTTGTTAGTTCTCCCTGGATCCTACTGCAGCAACACGAAACTAAACTATAGCATTAATTTTCTGTTCAGTTTTTCTGAATTCTATTGCACATTGTAAATAGGGTGTGTGTTATCAGCATAAAAGCCAATAGATATTTTAAGAGTGGCTTTGTGTATTTACCACTTGAATTAATTGTTTGATTATAATCATTAACAACATTGAGATCAAGAAGCTGTGGGATATGTGGCAAATTAAATTCTGGGCACTATTTTCAAAGGGAAGGAATTTGATGGACATATTTATATAGAGAGAGGAAACCAATGGTTTAAATCTAATATAGAATGTGTAAAGAAACATGAATGTGTTGTGATCCATTTGAGGCGTTACAGAAAATAGGTCAGCAGAACATTAGGTAACATTTTCCTGTAGATACCAGCTTTGTAATTCTAATTACTAGTTAGGTTAAAATCAATGGTTGCAAATAGCTTCAGGAAAATATATCCCAAGTGCCATTGACAAAATGGGACCATGAATTTTTTTTTCTTTTGGATAGACAAACTCGAATCTGCATTGATTTTGCAGTTGATGAGGCTCTGTGTTCAAATTGTCAATGAAGTCTTGGAATTTTATTTTGTGTGTAAATATTGCCTATATTCATCTCTAATATTGCAGCAACTCCTCTCCAGACCAATAAAGGGAGAAACTTTCTCTTTGCCAACCCTTTCATAGTGTTCATTACCACAAAATTGAACTTCCAAGCAGAGTCTAAAGGTAAAGATTCCATTGTTGTCACATAATACGACATTTAGAATGTCACATACATGAAATTCTTTAACTTTCGTCTACTGTAAGGCAGACAAGGGTCGCTGCTTGGTGCAGCGCCCCTCACAGAAACCAACAGTACCTGGCGTTCCGAGGCAGTCTCCCCTCCAAGTACTGACCAGTCCTGTGCCTGCTAAGCTTCCGATATCAGACAATCCCAAGTGTATTCAGGCTATTAGGTGCTGTAACTGTGGAGCATGGTCTTGACATGGACTCTGAATAGTTGAAAGCAAGTTAGCGGCCTTTGCATTTTTGCAGAAAGTTTCAGTTAGCTACAAATAAGACTGTTTATATTTCCATGCAAAAATTAGGCTCTTGTCTTGAAGTTGAAAATTGAATTTTCCCCATGTATCCTCACCCAGAAGATGGGTCTTACCAGGAGAACAATAAGGAAATTGTAGGAAATGGAATGAAATATGAGACCATGTTGGGTTTCCAGTCAGTATTAATAACTGTGACAAATGTTTTTGAAATGGCTCTTGCCTTGACTCGCCTCTATAAGTACATTGATGTGAGTTGCTATGGTACCATTTTTTTCCCTTGTCTACAGAATTGATCTTTAAGAACAAAGACCCATATTTATGTTTCCTCAGGTATTTGCTTTTGTGGTGTGTTTTTAGATGAATTGCTTGAGTAGTGTATAAGCTCCATGTTAGTATCTCATCAATTAAGCTCACCATGGAGCACTTTCAGTGGGCAATTTAAGACAAGCTGATGATACTTTCCACTCAATAAGAACACATTGTACAACTGACATTTTTTTTACCCAATTTGCCTTGAATAGTTTAATTTTTAGTATCCACTTGTGTTACTTGTGCAAGATTAATAGTGCTATTACGTTGTGCAGGAGATCTGCATGAGTCCTAAGACTGCTTGCACAGATCTCCACCAGCACTCTTACCAGCTCTTTGATCGCCATTGTTGAGGATAGGACACTTTCCCTTGGTGTGTAAGTTTGAAGTCATGCTGGTGGGCGATGCTACTGCACCCCTCTCCCTGCCTCCTTCAGCTCTGAAAGGTGGCCACCGACTCAGCTGTGCATAAAGAGACCACAGGATCCGCCTTGTAGGTCGTCAGCGTAAAAGGTAAAATTGCCTTTTTTTCCATTTGAGATGGCAATGCACGGTCTCACTATAAAAAGGCCTAGTGAGTGCTGCTCTCTCCCCACCACCACCCTTGCTGAGATATGGTGGGCTTATTTTGCTGACTCAGTGCTCAGACTGCAACCTGTTGTGGTTGGGCTGGCAGCAATTCCTTTGACACGACAGTGTGAAAGTCTAAGCTTCAAGGTGTGCCATCAGTTTTCCTGCTTGTCAAAACTATTGTGGTCTTTCATTTTTTTTAATTGACTGTGACATGCAGTGATATTTAACATCCATTGAAAATGAAGTAAATGTAAATGTTTAGAATTCCAATGGATAAAAATTAATAAAAATAGAGACAAAAGTAATTTTATTATTTTTAAAAGAAAAATCTGCCTTTTCTTTGCTTGTTTTCATTGGTGTTCAACACACATTGAAATTGCAGAATATCAGATTTGGATGTCATTTAGAGAGGGAGTCTAGAGGCACTTTCAGGTGGCCAAAATCCCCGCTTGTAAAGCTGCATATTCTAGCAATATGCAGCTGTCGGGAGGCCACTTGAATGCGCAGGAGGCGGCTGCAAAGCGAACTTTGTAACCCTCCTCCGAGAGGAGGACAGTGACCTCCCCAGCCATCTGAATGCAGCCGTCTGAAAGCGGCTGCATTCGGGATGACAATCAGCTGGCGAGCGCCTTACTGCTCCTCTCCCAGCTGCCCTTTCCCCCCCGGCGCGGGACTTCAAGGCAGGGGCAGCTGGTGTGGGCTGTCAGTGCGGGGACTGCAGGGCTGGAGCGGCTGTCCCCGAGAATCATGACTTATCATCGAAACCTCTCACCTTTTAAATTTAGTGGGATTTTGTGTGCGGGCATAAGCCCTGCAGTACCCCACCAGCCGTTCCAGCCACATACTCCACCGCCGACTGCTCCAGCCCCATATTTCCCTGCCGGGGCAGAGTGATCAGTGTGGGGACATCCCGCACGGGATGTCCCCGTGCTGATAGCCTGTGCTGGCTGTCCCAGCTCTGACAGCCAGCCATCCCAAATCTGACAGCCCAAAGGGACTGGAGCTGGAGTGCGCTGCCACCTGAACAACAATTCAAAGGGCCGCTTCCTCTTCTTCAGGCGCATTCTTAGCGGAGAATCCACTTGAAGAAGCCTAATGACAAGAGGGCACAACTTCAGGATAAAAGGGCTCAATTTAAAACAGAGATGCAGAAAAATTCTTTACCCAGTGGGTCGTGAGTCTGTGAAACATGTTGTCACAGGTGGATGTGGAAGCCAGGTCATTAGTAGTATTTAGGGAAGAGATTGACAGACATTTAATTAGTCAGGGCATCAAAGATTATGGAGAGAATGCCAGGGAGTGGGGCTGAGGGGGGATTAATCAGTTCACGACAATAGCAGACCAGACTTGATGGGCTGAGGGCCTACTTCAGCTCCTGTTTCTTGTGATCTTGAGATTTTCCCCAATATATCTCTTGGAATTAGTTACATTTACCAAGAAGATGGCATTAATTTAATTTAGTAAGGCACTAAGGGTTATAGGCAGATAAACCCTATGATATTGAGATTGACCATCAGCTGTAATTACCTTGAATGGTGAAACAGGCAAAAAGAGCTAGAATCATGTTTGGCTCTTAGTTTCAGATGCCCCAAGGTATGTTCCGCATCCTGGTTCTGTGTAATTTATTTTATCACAGGATTGTTATGGTCTATTGTTATGGAAAATATTGATAACTTTCAAAATAGCCCATCATTCAGTTCGTAAATTCTTGATCAAAGTCTGCACATGCTCCAAGTCTGAAATGACTAGTAAAACAACATGACAGAAGGCCCAGTATTTTCTCTGCATACTGAGAAAATTAATGTTTCATATTTCAACTTCCATGAGAAATCACAAGAACTCTTAGAAGTTCTTCTAAAGCTTCATTATTAGTTGGATTTGGAACATCCTTTTCATGAAGAATTATTTTTCCTGTTTTCCTTCATGGCTGAAGAATATTTTTATCAGTGTTGTAAATTTTCCATTTCATCCAGAACTGAGTGAAGTGTTTAAAATATTTATTTTAATACTGTGAGATCTTTTAATTGATTCATTACTTTCACAATTAAGTATACATGAATATTTCAATACTGTTTTTGAAGTACAGTACAGATAACTGAATTTGGTTCATGTTTCTTATTTAACACTATCATAAACCTATCTATTCACACCCACGGTGTGTTTGGATGATGTACGAATTGATGTACAGGTACCATTTCTAATAAATTAGTAATATGACATCAATCCACAATTAATTACTGCATCTTTAGGTTCATTAAGATCTTGCATGAATTTCTTCTTGATATTTGTCTGTGTTTTCCCTTCATGTTGCAGCAGGTAGCAATAGATTTTTAATACAGATACTGTCATACTGTGGGGAAGAGAATTGGGGATACACATAATTAAAAGTATGATATCTGAGGAGGGGAGGGCTGCTCCATGTATATTTTATTTATAGTACGATTGCAGATTTGGTGCACTATTTTAGAAAATTATTACAAATTAACTTGTAAAGATTTACACTAAAATAATTTTTAAAAATTGGTGTAGCTGTGGAATATTGCAAGAAGAGTGCTTGAACAATTATAACCATATAACCATATAACCACTTACAGCACAGAACAGGCCAGTTCGGCCCTACTAGTCCATGCCGCAGCAAATGCCCACCCTCCTAGTTCCACTGACCAGCACCCGGTCCATACCCCTCTAGTCCCCTCCTATCCATGTAACGATCCAGTCTTTGGAGAAGCCCCGAAATACAAATGTGAGTTGTTGCATGAAATATATGTGCGATAACTTGAAAGTACTGCACTGTAGTCCAGCACAAATTTATCTGCAAAGGTTTGATGCCAATGATGTTAGCTGGCACAAAAAGCAGCATTTCAGATTAATCTTCTATTTGAAATTGAAGGTTGATAGCTGGGAACTTCATTACACCCTTACATTACCAACCTCCAAAAATGTAGCTCGATTTGATGCAGGTTCCTGAAAGAGAGGTCCTGAAATTTGACTTTAAGTTTAAAAATTGAGCTGTGTGACTTAGAGACTAAGTTCCCCTTTTGTAGACATCAGTACCATCCTTTCAAGGGTCTTTCAGATTGTGTTTGATTTCTGCATTAAATTCTGAAAAAATCTGTAATTGTTAACATTGCTGTTTTTCCAAATATGCAAAGTGCTTGGAGCTGTTTGGCACATGATAAAACTCCAAATGTATGTATTTTAGCACATTTTATTCAAATATATTTTTCCATTATCTCAGTCATGAGACTTTAAAAACAGAGTACTCAAATGAAATGTATCATGTTATTTACTTTGGATTAAGATAATTTTGAGAGTGGTGATATAAAATGGATAACCAATATGGCAGAAATACTTTTAATTGGATCCACTGCAACACTGCAGTTTTCGTTCCAATTTATTCAAAGGAATGCAGAAGAATTGCTGTCTTCAGTTCATTGAGCAAGTATTTCCAAAGTATAATTTCCCAAGTTCGGAGGCATATTTAAATTTATTATTTAAGTACATTATTCCTTCTTCATTCAAACACACTAGGGGCTCCCTTCAACACCCACCCACCATTGTTTGTTTTGTGTAGTTTCAGGCAAAGGTCAGATGAGAAAAGTTAAAAATGAAAAATAACTGCAGATGCAGAAAGTCTGAAATAAAAACAGAAGATGCTGGGAGTGCTCAGCAGGTTTGGTGACCTGTGGAAAAGACAAAGGGAAAGTTGGTTAACAATACAGTCTGAAGACCACTGGTCAGAACTGCGGAGAGCTTCCATCTTTTTTCTATTGGGGAAAGATGCAATTTCCATAAAATGCTCTCTTAATAATGCATTTGACGCATTGGCTCATGTTTGATGAATGACTTGAGTTACTGAAATCAAGCTGTGTCTTTGGAACTTTTCCTCAGCAAAACCACTACTGACAAGAAAGAACACAAGCGGAAACTGGATGTAAAAAGCAATGAAGAGCTTTTCAAGTGTAGATTAGGAAAATACCTGTAGAATGCAATGGTAGTTCTTTTGCAACTGTACACAGGTGAACCTCACACAATGACATGCAACCTTTCAGCATGGCTATTCATTATGATTTGACCTTTAAGCTTCAAGTTCTATACGGATCATTGACGTAATGACACACACCTTTTCTGCTCACTTAGTTCAAAGCTGCAGCAGCTCTTCTCCAATTATGCCCTACCAGTTATTATGTCGCTTTCAGAATCTAATGAGACAGTATTTTAAATGTTAGACTTTAACTGTTCCGATAGGAAGTAATGATAATTGTTCATTGTTGCATGAAGCCTTTTGTTAATCTCAGTTGTAAACAACTGAGGCCAGGTGTGTATTTAAACAGCTAAAAGGACAGATTGCTGCTTAGTCACATGCCTGATGTTTCTTCTGGAAAAGTTGTTTTTAATCTTGCTTATTAAATGAAGAATGCCCATTACTGCTTATCTCTGCTTCATTGAACCACGCTTCCTTTATTCTGCTGGTCCTTTTGAATGAAGCACTAATTTGTAATGATACTGTGCAATGACATTAAAGTTCATGGAGGCTGCCTGTGAAACTGGCCAATTTGTAGCATTTGTACCACAGCTTGTTCAATCATTTGATATTCCATGTAGCTTAAAGTAAAATAAATTTTACATGAAAGAAAATGCAAAAATGAGCTTTTACCAGAAGGTGGTAATGTGAGATCTTAAATTGAGAGGAGGCTGTGGTTTGATACTGGACACTGGAAAGAGGTTAATTCAGAAGAATTGCATGCATGAATAAGGATGATGCAAAAATATCAGGTCCAGGATTTTGTATGGCAGAAGGCTAACGGTTTGGATTAAATTTCCCACAATTATTTTTAAAAATAAACATTCTGGAATTATTTAGTCTGGAATTATTGAAATCTTCATTTATGAGATTTTACAATGTCTTAGATGCTAAAAGAATATTTGCTTCCAACTTCTACTGGAAGAAAATCTAACTTGTTGACAAGGTATATGGTGGCTTTTTGGCACCAAATTGTGTATTATGTGCACTAAAAAATGCTGGAGATCCTATGGACGACATGAGACCAGCTGAGTTCCTCCAGCATTTCTGTGTTTTGACTGCAATCACAGCATCTGCAGACTTTCATGTTTCATTGTATATGTACTGCTGAACAATTGTTTTAAAGCTTACATTTTAGTTTCTTTTTCTGTTTGTATTTGTAACAATTTTGGCAAGCAAGGAAACAATATGTCAGAGAAAATGAGTTGAAATCATGCTCAGATGCAAGATGCAGAGAACTTCACTGAACAAAGCCATAGGAAATGAAGGGCAAATCAAAATCTCTGAAATGTTTGAATCTAGACCTTCCAATCATACCTGGCAATCTGGTCTTTAATATAATTTCCTTCTGTTTAACAGCAGGATTTCCTTCATAATCTGTTCTTTGCATTTACAAATTTTAACCAACAGTGCCACTGCATTGTGATATGCTGGGCTTGGTTTCTCTGACCTCCATATGCAAGACCTTAAATTAATTGGAATTTGTTTATCAGATTATTTCTTAGACATTATACAAGGCTATCGAGGAAAGAGAAGGAGAATGGAATCAATGAAGGAGCAAATAAAAACATTGGAGGAACCTGATCAAGCAGCATCTGGGGTGGGGGGAGGGAGGAAGGAATTGTTGACATTTTGGGTTGCCTCCATGAATTAGTGAGGGAGGGGAAATTGGCAGGATGAAGAGAAAATGTGAAGGGGACATCGCGATCAGAAGGTGATTGGTGGGTTGAGGAAGAGTGATAATTAGATGATGGAGCCAGATGGGGAAAGGTGAAGGGTGGTGTTGGGGGATAGAGATGCGTGAGTGCTTCACAGATATGGACAAGGAGGTGGATGCAATCAGGTGGGTAAAAGTGGAGACAGCTGCTGGAAGCACAAAATGGGAGCACAAAGACTGCCATTTCCTGGAATGTAATAAGTAAGGAAGGTGATCATGGGGAATCATGAGGAGAGACGTGAAGGGCATGTGGAATCCAACGACGAAGGGGAATTCCATGGGTGAAATGTGTGGGTAGTAGGTGGATGCGACAGGAGGGAAATGAAAAGGGGTGATGGGGAGGGGAGGTATGGGAAACAAATAGGAGACTTAAAGTGGATTGGAGAGAGAGGTGGACTGAGAACATAAATGACAGGGTGCAAAGATCACTCAAAACTGAGAATTGCAATGGAGGCAGAATATACATTGTTGTTCCTCATTTTGGCTTTTGGCTTCAGCTTGGCAGTGGAGAAGGGTGGGGATGAATCAATACATGTGGAAATAGGGAGGTTAGCTATAATGGCACGATACTAGAAATTCAGGATGGCCATTACAGATCGAGGGCAGGCGCTAGATCAGCTGGTTGCCTTGAGTGCTCTTGATATATCTGAGAGTGAGACTAATTTAATTTTTTAAAACTTAATTTGGAGAGACAGCATGGTAACCGGCCCTTCAGGTCTGAAGCAATGTGAAAATATTAATAAAAGAGTTGTGAGCCACAGTGAACAGAATATTTTGGCGAATGTCAAGGACATACACCCTTTGGCATGATGCTCTAAGATACAGGGATAAGGAGCGACATACCAAGGATGAGAAAAACACTTCAATCTTCTCATCCCTGTTGCCTTGATGTGTTTTTAAAAGTGATCATCCAGCTTTGTGAATACCATTACGAATGAAGGGTATCCACAGTTTTCAAAAAAGGAATGGCCTCTCATACCCTCTGAAATTTCAGTGCTTTTTTCTAAATATGTTCATTGCAAAAATGCAAATACACCAGGAATTTAATATTTCAAATAACTTTACGCTATGATTACAACAACATAGGTGGTGCTAGAATGTTCAGTACTTTTCCATTTTGTCGTCATGAACCACAAACCAACCAAATTATCGAGGCAGAGATGATGAAATTTTGAAAGGTTCGTAACTCCATGGATTAAAAACTGGTAGGTTACCAGAGCACAATATGCATAGCATGAGAGTTGAAAATCCTATTACTTGTTCATTGTTGACTGTGTCCCTCCACCCTCTTCTCCCCCCCCACCCCTCCACCCCCGACCCCACTCCAACTTTTTTGTTTCAACACTTTTAACTCACTTGACTCATCATATATCTGGAAAAATAAATGTCCTCATTTAAATAAAGTTTATCTCCAAAATCTCAAAAAGAATGGAGGTGTGGCTCTACCTAATCTTAGATTCTATTATTGGGCTGTTAATATTTGTTACATTATATTTTGATTATATTATGATAGAAAAATGGGTGGCCCAGTTTGCGTTGACATGGAGTTGAATTCGATTCAGAAATTTTCTATTGGTAAAAAGATTGACAGTCTAGTGGTCAAGCACACATTAAGTATTTGTTTTCAGTTTAGAAAACATTTTGGGACTCCAAAAGTGTTTTCTTTTTAGTCTCATTCTATCGAATTACTTTTTTTCATCCTTTGATGGACACTGCTTTTCAGGAATGGTTCAGATTGGGTATTAAAGTTTTTTATGATTTATTTATTGATAATAATCTTGCTACATTTGAGCGACTTGCTACTAAATTTAATTCCCATTTTTATAGGTAGTTGCAGATTAGGGACTTTTTCCATTCTCAACTATCAAACCTTTTTCAAGCTCCTGTTATAAATTTGATAGAAACAATTTACCATCTACAAATATCTCAGAAAAGGTTAATATCTTTTGGATATATGACGCTTTGCTGAAATTAAGGCAAGCTTTAGTGGATAAAATTGAAAAGACATGGCAACAGGATCTCCATATTTCAATTCATGAAGATTCTTGGAACTTAATTATCACATCTCTATGTGCCTGTCACTCATTACTATAATTTAAACATGTGCATAGACCTTGTATGTCAAAAGGTAAATAAGCTCGTATTTATCCTAATATATGACATGCAGGAATGAGGACCGTTCACTAATTCAAATGTTCTTGTTTTGTTTGACCCTTGTCAAATATTGGGAAGAGGTCTTCTGTACTTTATCAATAATTATTAATGTAAACTTAACTCTAGATCCTATAATAGCCTTATTTGGGATGGTTGGGAAGGTAGTGTTACAAACCCAGAGGACTCCAAAACCCAGCAGCAAAAGATATTCACCAAGATAAATGGTTACTTAAACAGAAGTTGCTTTTACTTATATTTAAACATGCAAACAGAATAATCAGACTTTAACTTATCACTATTGACTTAACTAACCTAACTAAACCCCCTTCTAAATCTAAGTGCGTATGCATGTAATGTGTGTTTAAGTTCAGAAAAGTTCTTTGATTCACAGTCAAATCTCACTTCTCATTCCTCCAAGTTCACTGGTTTCAGGCAATTCTTATACTGTGCACAGAATTTAATATTTATAAAGTTCACCAGGATTTGGTGCTTAAAAGGTAAATGGCTACTTCTCAGAAAGGTTCTTGTTGGTTTTCATAGAGAGATTTGTTGTCGCTGACACCCACAACTGATTTACTTCCATTAGCCACTTCATTGTCTTGCTGAAGAAACTTGCCCCCTTCAGGGTTTTCTAGACAAAAACCTTTCTTTCAGGTCACCAGAGAGTGCCTTTTTATTTCTCTTATTCCAAGTGAAATATTAGACAGCAAGTCCTCTCCTCTTGCATGACCAGGCTGAACTAAGCACTCACAACCTTTCTTGCAAAATAGGGTTTTCCACAAGCTTGCCAGCTTGTCCTGTTCCACTTCTAGTTGCTGCTGCGGACTGTAAAACTGCAGAACTGAGTTCCCTTTCTCTCAGTCTGAAAGAAAACCTGTTTCACTCTCTCTGCTTGCAAAATCACATGACCTTTTTAGAACAGCAAGTTCTCCTCCAGACAGAAGGCAGCTATGACAAGCTCTTTCATCTGTTGCCTTTTTTAAACAACAATGCATTAGTGAAGTGTCTTGGGCACTCTCCAAAGCTTTTGCAAAGGCTCTGAGGCCCCAACATGTCGAGCATGAGCAGAGCTCCAGTATTTTAAATAGGATCTGTTTTAAAGTGTTTGTATGTGACTTACACTAACAAACCATGCCCCAATTTATCTCCCGGAAACATCTTTATTCTATCACAGTCGTGAAATTGTCTTCATCTCAATGTCCTACTGCCTCTCTTATTGTGTTATTTTGATCACATGGAAATATGCTGTCACGCCCACTCATAATTAATGATTACATGATTTGATGTTCTATTTAACTTTGGAGAAAATTAGATGTTCAACAAGTGTTTAAATTTAAAATTTTCAAATTGTTGGGGCTCCATTTTGAATTATTTTCATAACCTTTAATGCTAAGCAAAAATAATTAATCTGTGGTTCTCATGAATTTGCGGTTCTTTTTATTTTTACCATTGGTGAACTCTCTATTTATATTAGCCATGCAACTTTGGAATTGATTGGGGTTTGGATTATAAAATTATTTTTGTTTTTTTCTTTTCTACTTTATCTTTGAATTAATAGTGTTTCATAGTCATTTTTTCAGTTATGGTGAGTTTGCTTACTTTGTAACAGTTGTTTCATAGTTATGCATCAATCTCTTTTTCTGTATGTTTTCTTATATAAAGATCTAATAAAAATGTTGAAAGACTGAATTGGAAATTAGATTATGGGGCTGACTTCATCGATGACAATGTGCTCATCATAATATTCCAGATTTTTCTTGGGGACGTAAATTAATGTCAAAAATCTATGCAAGGAATGATGCCTTCAAAGGGACATGATAAATGTCCCATGTCATGATAAATGGGCATGTTTTTTAGGCAATGTTAGGCACAAAAGACAGGTAGATAACCAGCATGAAGCAACAGGATAAAAGGCTTTATTCACACAATAACCATGTTTAAGGTCCCAATGCAATCTGATGGAAATAATATTAATCAATTTAGGGCTATAAAAATCTCTGTCGTATAATTATTTTAGACAAATTAAAGTTTAATGCTTGCAGTAATATTTTAAAAATTCATCAAACCAGTACTGGTCGCAATTCCATCACAATGAACCAGCTTGTCACCAAATAAATATTTTATCCAAAAAAAATCATAATTTATTTTTACATGACAATGAAGTTATTAATACAACTCAACATTAGTCTACTGCTTTTGTTAATCTATTCAGACACTTTGTTGTCACAAAAAGCCTCCACTAGCTGGCAGAATGTGGCTGCACGGGCACCAGTCTTCTTGACTGTTGCTCAGTTCATTAGACTACTGTATCTTGTTTCCAGGACAAAAAAATGTTTGGAATTCCAATTGCTTCTCAAAGTTTGACACTTCAAGAGGTTGCAAAGTGCTTGTGAGAAGCAAGAAAATTGTATTCCTCTGTTGTGAACTTGAAGGCTTTGTTTCCAGGAGAAAGAGTTATTTAAATAATTGGAAAGGTGTAATTTGAGCACTAAGTTGAAAAAAAATCAATTTCTCTGCCATATGTTTTTGAAATTTTCAGCTTTAGATTGTTGTATTAAGTACAAGAGCTTTCTCAGGCCCAGATTTATTGCATGTTGATTATAACTTCTCTCACAAACCTTCTTAGTCACGGCCCCCGCACTATTTGAACTAATTTTTTTTCGGTTAACATATTCTGGACTTTTATTTTGCACTACCTGTTACATTCAAGTAACACTTGACCTGTTTGGAGGACATGCAAAACAATGTTTTTCACTGTATATTGGGACACAAAACCTTCAAAAATCTACTGGGGTGTAGGTCAATCAGGTGTTACTGGGCAGCACAGACTTGTCAGCCAAAATGGCCTGTTATCGTGCTGTATATCTAAATTTAAAATATCCATTAATAAACCATTCTTTGATCATTGACTGGTATGTCAAAAAGGGTATGGACATGAATAGACTGGATAAATGTAATCCTTTAGTTTCAGAGGTGATAAAGATAACACAAATAAGAAAGAAAAGCAGAATGCCTAATAAAAATTTAGTTGATATCAAGGGTTATTTTCTCCTGCTGTTTACTTTATTTAAAAAAAAGGTTTGGGCAAAACTGATGAGTGAACAAAGGCCCAATAAAGACCATAGGTCTTCTGTTTCAGGTGAGCTGAGGAAAGTTCTGGAGAGATGTTACAGTTGAAATCTTTTTAAACAGTTTTTTTTGTAGGGAAGGATTATATTGTTGTGAAGTGGGCCATTTCCAAATTTCCAAAAAGTAGGACATACAGGGTCGGCTTCAGAACAAGAGTAATTTTGGGGGAAGGGGTGGACTCTTCTCGGGGTGGGGGGGTGGGGAGAGGTGGTGTGGCATGCTTATACCGTGTGCTGATGCTGGTACTGCAGGTGGGAGGCACAATAACTCATTTGGGGGGCAATGCCTGTGAATGCCCCCTTGCACCAGTCCTGAGGAGAAAGTCAGAGGTTACCATACTGTATGTTTCAAAATGTTTTTTTTAAATTTAAACCATATTGCAACAACAAATGCAAACACATGATCACCTTAGTTATGTTATTAAATACAAATTCAGACATGAAACTTTTTACCAATATAAATCTAGCAAAAATTAAGCTATTTCAATATAAATAAGTGATTTTCTGCATGAGCCCTTTTCTCTATTCAATGATTAATCATTCTGCATATTCCATAGAATACATGCAGTCATACGGTATAAATAAAGAACTGAAAGAAATTAGTATAGAGCCTCACTCGCCCTCCTTCAAAGCCCGCCACAACTCCACTCAACATTGAAGCGCTGCCGATCCTGCCAGTTCCCCCGTCTGCAGGCCCACTGTGCACTTGCCAACTGGCCCCAGTAAACTTACCCACTGCGCATGCACCGGCTGGCCCGGGTACACCAATCCATTGTGCATGCACCAGCTGGCACTCACACATGCGTGCAAGAGGAAACATGGCTGTGCATGGCTACAGACTACGGGATGCTGCTGTCGCAGTATTTAATATGTAAGTGCCCCTCCCTTGCCCTTTCTACGGTTTCAACCGCTTAATTTGTCCTCCATTTTGGGCTGTAGGGCCTACGCTCTCAATGGAGGACAAATTCATGTCTGGATCGAGAGGCCTCAAAAGCCAGACTGTCCAGCCTAAAACCAGATGTCTTGCCACCCTACTACCTACATTCGTCAGCACAAAATCGTGGGCTGAAGGGGCTGCACTGTGCTGTAATATTCTAAGGGGATACCGTGAACTGAGAGTGAGGCTGAAAAGAAATTGACGTTTGGTTTCTAGCAAGATACTGAATATGAGTAAAATCTCTATTTAATGGAAGAGAGCGAGCCACAATGAGATTTCACAAGATCTCTCTTGGACTTGAGACAAATGCACACACACAACTCTGTGCTGCAAGAATGACTACCATATATTTTGGTGTATGTTAACCCTCCTATTTCAGCCTCATTTTAAAAGTTTTATAGTATATCCGGCATATAAGTCGGCCCCAAAGCTCACAATGCCTCAGATAGGACGTTGACCGACATGGATCCCGAGGATTGATTTCCTGGGCATTGGCTAGAAGTGATTGCTATCATGGTGGGTCCATCAACACACACAGCACACAACAAAAATATGAAGCGAGTTTTAAGATGAAAGTGATAGACCATGAAGACCTCAACAATGAAGACGCTGTTTACATCCGGTACCGCACGGATGGCAGTCTCTTCAATCTGAGGCGCCTGCAAGCTCACACCAAGACACAAGAGAAACTTGTCCGTGAACTACTCTTTGCAGATGATGCCACTTTAGTTGCCCATTCAGAGCCAGCTCTTCAGCGCTTGACGTCCTGTTTTGCGGAAACTGCCAAAATGTTTGGCCTGGAAGTCAGCCTGAAGAAAACGGAGGTCCTCCATCAGCCAGCTCCCCACCATGACTACCAGCCCCCCCACATCTCCATCGGGCACACAAAACTCAAAACGGTCAACCAGTTTACCTATCTCGGCTGCACCATTTCATCAGATGCAAGGATCGACAAAGAGATAGACAACAGACTCGCCAAGGCAAATAGCGCCTTTGGAAGACTACACAAAAGAGTCTGGAAAAACAACCAACTGAAAAACCTCACAAAGATAAGCGTATACAGAGCCGTTGTCATACCCACACTCCTGTTCGGCTCCGAATCATGGGTCCTCTACCGGCATCACCTACGGCTCCTAGAACGCTTCCACCAGCGTTGTCTCCGCTCCATCCTCAACATTCATTGGAGCGCTTTCATCCCTAACGTCGAAGTACTCGAGATGGCAGAGGTCGACAGCATCGAGTCCACGCTGCTGAAGATCCAGCTGCGCTGGGTGGGTCACGTCTCCAGAATGGAGGACCATTGCCTTCCCAATATCGTGTTATATGGCGAGCTCTCTACTGGCCACCGTGACAGAGGTGCACCCAAGAAAAGGTACAAGGACTGCCTAAAGAAATCTCTTGGTGCCTGCCACATTGACCACTGCCAGTGGGCTGATATCGCCTCAAACCGTGCATCTTGGCGCCTCACAGTTTGACGGGCAGCAACCTCCTTTGAAGAAGACCGCAGAGCCCACCTCACTGACAAAAGGGAAAGGAGGAAAAACCCAACACCCAACCCCAACCAACCAATTTTCCCCTGCAACCGCTGCAACCGTGTCTGCCTGTCCCGCATCGGACTTGTCAGCCACAAACGAGCCTGCAGCTGACGTGGACATTTTTCCCCCTCCATAAATCTTCGTCTGCGAAGCCAAGCCAAAGAAGATAGAAATGGAGAAGAAAACCAAGAACTATACTGCTGCAAGAAAATTTGATGTGCATGAGAAGTTGGTAAGAGATTGGCGGAAGAAAGAAGAGACTTTAAGAAAATGAATCAACTTGATGGTTAGAGTTGATAAATTATGTTGCAGAATGGGTACATGAACAGAGACAAGATTGCTACATTTGCAGTGGGCCAAATTACACCCAGATTTCAGTGATGATTTTGAGGTTACGGTAGGCTGATGCAATCGTTTCATGAACAGGAAAAATGTGGTATATGCCAAAAAACAAAAATTGCATAGAAACTACCAAAAGGTCTTGATCATAAAGTTGTAAGTTTTCACCAGTTTATTATACTTAACTAGCAGAAACACCAATTTGCATTGGCAAATGTCGGAAACATGGACGAAACCCCATGAATTTTGACATTATAGCAATGGAACATTGGAATGAAAAATTGTTAAAACTGTGCAATCCAGAAATACAGGCCACGAAAGGACCAGGTTTACCATGGCGTTATCATCCATGACCAACGGGACAAAGTTGAGACCCATGGTAATCTTCAAACCGGAAATGAAATTCCCTGCAGGTATTTTGTACATTTTCATGAAAATGGTGTAAAAATATGGATAAACAATGCGTGGAACAGGTGGTTTATGCAAAGAATGGAGTTTGCTGGTCTGGGATATGTTTTGTAGCCACTTAACTGAGAAGTCTAAAAGTAGATTAATGTTACATAATACTTACATGGTAGTTATCCCAGGTGGTTTGGCGTTTAAATTGCAGTCTCTTGATGTCTGCTTGAACAAATCCTTCAAAGACCATGAGCGCGAGGAATGGAATACATGGATGTCAAGTGCAGAAAAGTTGTTTACAAAAGGCAGAGTAATGTGTCCTGCATCGCTTGATATACTATGTAACTTCGTGTTCAAGGCATGGGACAAAGTGAAAGTAGAGACTGTGATAAAATCATTTAAAAAGTGTGGTGTCTCTTGTGCAATTGATGGTATGGAAGATGATTTATTGTGGGATGCTGACAACGAAGCTGAAACCGCTTCATCGGATACAGACTGAGACCCATGTGATAACTGTTTAAACAGTGAGAGTGTGGATGTGCTTGCCGCCAACTTTGCTTCAGACGATGATAGCGAAAGTGATTTTGAAGTGTTCCAAATGTGTTGTTTTCAGACAACGATAGTGATTTTGAAGGGTGCTAAATGTTGTTTTCAATAAAAATCTGTGGCAGTGGGGTTTATTTTGTTTTTCCAAGGGTCAATTTATATGCTGAATCAGTTTTTCAAGAGTCAACTTATAAGTCAAATTGGTTTTTCAAGGGTCGACTTTTTCGCCGGATCAGCACGGATTGGATTTCAAGCTGAATTTAAGGTCTCAAAAGTATATTATGACAGAGTATTTAGAGCTGGTTTGGGGGTGGGGGGGGGGGATTGTTAGAGCAACTTTCACACACACATTTTAAAACACAGAATATTTGCAGGACTTTTGCAGAATGCTTTTTGCAGGAGGCAACAAAATATCGACAACAGCTTGCCAGGGAGAGCATGTGATCTTTGCAGGCAGGGGAGAAGAGTTCTCCTCTCAGAGTGGGAGCATGTGAAACAGAGAGAGAAGGAGACACAGAAATCAATTCCAGAGGGACATGCTGGCAAACTTTGGAAGGTTGCCTGGTTGAAGGAGAAGACTGGCGGCGTGAAAGGTGACCTGAAAGAAAGAGGATCATCTGGAGAACCCTGAAGGGGGCAAGTTTCGTCAGCAAGACTGATTGAGAAGGAATCAGTTGTGAATGTCCTGGAAAAGGAATCTCTCTCTGAAAACCAGCAAGAACCCTCGTGAGTGGTAACCATTTGCCTGTTAAGCACCAAAGACTAGTGAACTTTGTTAATGTTAACTTCTGTGCACAGTACAAGAATTGCCTGCAACCAGTGAGATTGGACTGTGATCTAAAGAACTTTTCTAATCTTAAGTATACATTACACACACCTGCGCTTAGTATGGGGTGGGGGGGTTGGGGGGGGGAATTAAGTAGATTAAGTAATAAGTTAAAGTTTAATTCTGTTTTCTTGTTCAAATATAATTAAAACAACTTTTGTTTAAGTGACCCTGTGTTGTGGTGCATATCTATTGCTGCTGGTTTTGGGGTCCTCTGGATGCCATAACAATATCCAGCATTAAGTAGAACCCCATTTTTTGAGCTTTTTTTTGGGTTTCATGATTTGACTTGTATGACAAAATATACGATATTTCTTAGCATTAGTCCATGTTCTTGTTGGATTTCACAAGGAGTCTAACAATATACATCACACATCGATAATTGCTGAGCAAGCACAGATTTTTGATGGCAAATACATTGTTGTTTGTGGAAACTGTTTCTCAGACTGACAGCATCAAAGGAAGATGAGAGAAAAAGCTGATGAAAGAGTTGTCTTTAAAAAAACTTTGCATATCTTGTGGACATCGGTTGTATCTGAATGCTTCATTATTCATTGGAGTATGAATTGGGAGAGCAATGCCTTTTTGATTGGCCTCCAAAATGTTCATACTAAATCTATGCAATGAAATGCATAAGCATGCTTTCTTGAGGAACACCTGCAAAGATGTTTTAATGAGATGACAAAATCCTTGAATCATTCATCATAAATTTATGTTTTCATGCTGTGGAGAGGTTCAGTTCAGCTCACTAGATATGTCACAAGATGCCAGCATGAATGCTCTGCAACATGAAAGCTTCTCCAAATGCTCCAGGTCCTAAACAGACCATTTGGCCAAACTAGAACTATTAGGGGAATTGGTGAATGACTTGTGTGTGAGCGGCAGAAGATCAATTTGTTCTGAGATTAATTTAAGGAATAGGAAGGCAGTTTGTTGTGATTAATTCCAATTTTTCTATATTTGTTGGATTTAATTACATTTAAGTTATTTAACAGGAGGTCAGAAACAGTTTCTTTAACAAACACTCTTTGTCGGCAATTTTTTTTTAGAATAGTAATTTTTTTAAAAGTGGAGTTTCATTTTAGCTTGCCCACATTGACAGTTGATGTGTGGAAAAAGCCAAGTGCTCAATATTTAAAATTTCTATTTAGTTTCTTTGTAGCTTGCACAAAGGAACTGCAGATGCTGTTGGATCTTATTTTCTTGAGCCCTGATATTCCCACAGTTTCTTTGGAAGTAGCCAATAGGAAACATCTGCAGTTTTCATTAATCTAAATGCTTATAAAAGCAGACATATGGTACATCAGAATGGATGGATTTCCTGTGGCTTCATTAAAATTATAACATGACCTTGTGCAGACACAATAATGAGCAAATGTGCATTTAAAATGGCTGCACAAGGCCTCTCTTTTCAACAAAACAATGGAGAAATTTTTAAAATTAACAGAATTAATTAATTTGTACAGAGTGTAAATTTACTGACAAGTGTCCAAAGTGGTAAAATTCCAAAGAATCAGTGCATCTCATTAAAAACAAGGGCTGACAGAGCCCATGCATATAAAAGAGAACTCTCTGAGGTGTAATTAGAATGGTGATCAGAAATAAGCACTGATATTATTGTCATGACTCATGTACTGACAACTATCTTCTAATTAACATCACTGATAACCTAATAGAATATGTATGCTCTACATTCTAGTACTTTGTTTATTCTGAGAGTTGATCTAAGCACACTATAAATCCATAAGGACCACGAGTGTTTCTCCTAATTTTATAGTGTTGACTTTTGAGTTGAGAGCTCTAGAGATGCAAACATTTGTATTTGTATATGCATTCTTTCAGTCAGAGTCATGCAGCCTGGGAACAGGTGTTTCAGCCCAATTTGTCTCTGCCTGTTAAGATGACTACCCAACTGTCCCATTTGGCTGTGTTTTGGCCCATGTCCCTCGAAACATTTTCAAACCACGCCTAAATATCTTGTAAATGTTGCAATTTTACCTGCCTCCATCACTTTCTATGGCTGCTTGTGCCATGTACCCCGCCAACAACTGTGTGAAAAATTTGCTCCTAGAATCCCCTTTAAATCTTTCCCCCTCACCTTCAATTTTATGGCCCTAATATTTACTCCCCCTTTGAGAAACAATGTGACCATTCACCTTATCAATAACCATCACTTTTTTTATAAACCTCCATGAAATCACTCTTCAGCCCCAGCCTTTCCAATCTCTCCTTGTAATTTAAATTGTGGTTATGTCCGTTTCACTTTTCTGCTTTTCAAACTGAGATAAAAATGAATTTGGGAAATATGACTGCAAACATAATAAGTGCTTATGCAATTCTCTTCAAATTGACCTGAGTTAATGCTTACTGTAGTGTGGACATCGTGTCTGCCTGTCCCGCATCGGACTTGTCAGCCACAAACGAGCCTGCAGCTGACGTGGACTTTTTACCCCCTCCATAAATCTTCGTCCGCGAAGCCAAGCCAAAGAAAGAAAAAAGAAAAAAAAAAGTGTGGTTAGGAAAAGAGATTTTGATGAATCAGAAGCCCCTTTTACACTTGCATACCACTAAATCGGCCATTCAGTATCCCAGAATAGGAATGGCGTTTTTGCTGTTCACACTGACCACTCTTAACTGGGACACTGCACACATTAACCTCAGGGTTAGGACTGTTCTTCCTTCTACTGGTGATGTCATGATGCTTTGAGTGATGGTGGACCTGCCCTAAATCCTGATCAATGTATTATGATCTTATATTTGAACCAAAATTAATCATGCCTAATTATAACATAATTAAGTTTTATGTACAGCACAGTTTGAGCCCTTCAGCCCCTGTTGTGCTGACCTATACAAATTTTTATAAGGGACTGTGAGAAAGTGCTAGAAATAAATAACAATAGTGGACAATTTTTAAACAGCGTGGGAAAGTTGGTAGCGCGAAAGTGCTCAATTTATACAGAGTGGGAAAGTTGGTAGCACAATCATGCACAATATATAAACACCATTGGGAAAAAGCAATGGTGGACCTGCCCTCCCAGAATTCTTTGCAGCAGAGAAAGGGCTGTACGCACAGCTGCATGTATGGAGTACTCATGGAGAGGTTTCTCTGCCACATGACATTCTGAGAAGTCAGGTCTGCCATCACTTTTTCCCATCATCTTTATAAATTATGCACTATAGCACTATCAACGTTCCCACGCTGTTTAAAAATTGTCTTGCTATTTATTTCCCCCCCCCCCTCTCTCTCTCCCTCTCCCCCCCCCCCCCCCCCCGCTGCAATTTTCTCACAGCGATGTTTATACTGTGACAGAGTATGTTTTTGGGTGATAAATTGGGAAAGGTTTGTTAGAGTAGGTTACATACTAACACTTTAAAACAGATCTTATTTGAAATACTGGATCTCTGCTAATGCTAAAAATATCGGCTCCACAACTTTAGCAAGAACTTTGGAGAGTGCTCAAGAGACTTCACTAATGGATTGTTGTTTACAAAAGGCAACAGTTGAAACATCTTGTTGGAGCCACAGATTGTCTGGAAGAGAACTTGCTGTTCTAAGAGGGTCATGTGGTTTTGCAAGTAGAGAGAGTCAAACAGGTTTTCTTTCTAAGAGAGGAAACTGCTTCTACAGAAGCAGCTGGAACTGGAACAGGACAAGCTGGCAAGCTGGTAAAAAGCCCCATTTGGAAGATGGTGTGGTCAAAGCTCTTGTGGTTCATGCAAGAGGAGAGGACTGGCTGTCTAATGTTTCACTTGGAATAAGAGAAGCAAAAAGGAACTCTGTGGTGACCCAAAAGAAAGAGGTTATCATCTGGAGAATCCTGAAGGGGCAAGTTTCATCAGCAAGATATTGAAGTGGCTGATAGAAGTACATCAGTTGTGGATATCCTGGAACAACAAACCTCTCTCTGAAAACCAACACGAACCTTCCTGAGTGGTAACCATTTACCTTTCAAGCACCAAAGCCTGGTGAACTTTATAAATGTTAAATTCTGTGCACAATATAAGAATTGCCTGGAAACATGTGAACTTGGAGGAATGAGAAGTGAGATTGGACTGTGAATTACACACACACACACACACACACACACACACACACACACACACACACACACACACCCGTGTGCTTAGAATTAGAAGGGGTTAGTTAGGTCAGTTAAGTTCAAGTATGATTCTGTTTCATGTTTAAAGATAATTAAAAGCAACTTTTGTTTAAGTAACCATTTATCTTGGTGAATATCTATTGTTGCTGGGTTTTGGGGTCCTCTGGGCTCGTAACAATGCATTCATTTTAATCTTTTCTTTCATGTTCCTGCACTAACGCAAAAACCTGAGTCCTTTCTATGCCAGAATGCAATTGCCCATTCTAAGCTTGCCTGATTGCAACGAAGGCATCAGCAGACGCTAAGGACTGTACTAGGGGTTGAGCCTGTCAATCCCTACTGTGATATGACATCATCTCACACCAGCATTGAGAAGATTTTCCTTTCACACCAGACCCTTTTTAGGCTGATTGGCCGTTAGTTCCTGGGTCCACTTTCAAGTGTGAGAGGGGCTAGAGCCTGCCCTGATTCTAATTATGATGATTATAACTTGGGATGTTCCTTTTTTTCCACTGAAAAGATCACCGCTTCAACCAGTTAAATAATAAATGCATTTTAAATGTGTTATCTTTATTAGAATGTCAAATCTTCACTTCCATGGAAATTCTAATTATCACAACAGTTTTGTTATATTAAGGATTTATTTTTATTTCCCTTTGTACCATTTTCTTTTCACACTTTTCTTTCTTGGCAAATAAAGATTCTTGGTGAGATTGTAATTGCCACAGGTACTTTCACTGTTAATATGTCACAGATGGTTTGCTATATGTGCATTCAATGTGCCATGCTCATACTTATCTTTACAAAAGAATATTAATTGACAATAAGTTGTCCTTTTTGTACTTCTCTCATTCTTACAGTTGATCATGTAAATTTTGAACATTGTTTTCTTTTTGCATCAATAATGTTCATCGTTCAAAATTTTCCACATGAAATACGATTCCATCTCTCTCCTAAAGCATGAAATCTAATTCACAACCTTTCTCTGGATTCTACCATCCAACTTTGTATGACATGGAATTGCAGTCTATATGTATCAGACTGATAAATAAGACTTTCAGTCACAGTTTTTATTTCTTTGGCTTGCTTTAACTGCATGCACAGAAGTGTTGATGTAGAAATAAATTTATTCACATGAACTTGTACTTCCAATGGAATAATGTTATTGAACCTCAAATTCCACCCTCACTTTTTCAGTGACCCATGAAATGTCTCACCAACACCTTGATATCTTTTGAAAGCCTAAAAATGCTAACCCTGCACAGCAATAGTATCTGTACCTGCTGTATAACTTTGTCAAGCATGGCCGGTTACAGAACCAAAAATAATCCAGATTTAAAAATTTTTTGTATCAAAATATATATATTCTAAAATCTTAGCTTAATCAGAATTTGTAGATTTTTTTACTAATTGATTTTCTTTTCAGCTTTAGATAAATAGAATTACATTTTTTATCCTGTGCTCCAAATGAAAATTTTTCTTTCTGAAAGGGCAGAGTGTCTCTCTTTTGTTTTCTTGCATTGACTATTGGTGCATGCCTTTAGTTCTCTGACACTCTTCCATCTTGAGATTCATTAAATTTTACAGAGATTATTTCTTGTCCTTTGTTAATTCTATTATAAATCTCTGTATACTTGCTCATTTACTTCATTGTTTTGGATAAAAATCTGATGCAAAATATTTTAATTCAAGCTAGAGTTCATTCTCCATGATTATACTCCATTCTCTATCACTGCCTTTTCAAAAAATCAGTTTATTTATTTAAAAAAATAATTTTGGTGAAAATTTAGTTCCTTTATTCCCCATTATCACTTAATTGCCTTCTTGCCTCTCTGGAGAGATTGCTTTATTCATCATTAACTTTAATACTCTTATTCTAAATCAGGTGCATCAAAATCTTGATGCTGCTTGCAGCATTTTTAATGCATTAGAATATTCCATGGACTAGTTGCCCAGCAAAACTTGGAAAAGTTATAAAAATGAGGAGCGCAAGGCCAAACTGGTATGTCTGAGGAAAATAAAATATTGGCTTGTTGGGAGGAGGTTCAACTAGAGTAGAGATGATGGCATGGAATGCTTGGGGCAAATGCTGTCTTCATTTGTCAAACAAACGTACCTGAGAGTGGTAGAGGTTTGATCAGGATGTTTTAAAGAAACTTCTGTTTTGGCGACTTTATTCTCTTGATTTTTTAAAATCATTTTCATCATTAAGTATAGAACAGGCCCTTCAGCTCATGATGTCTGAGCTGACCGTGATGCCAATTTAAGCTAAATCTTCCTGCACATGGTCTATTTCCCTCCATCCCCTGGCTGTTCATGTTTATCTTTAAGTTCAAGTTTATTTATCATCTGATTTCACAAGTACCTCGGTCCAAAACATACAACCAGACAAGACACAGATAAGTGATATATATGCAGGACAAACTATATGCATATACAAATAAATAGAAATTGTTAAATAAATAGTAGAATCTCAGATAGGTGGTGTGAGCAGCTCATTTAGTCATTCAGCATTCTTGCTGCCTGTGGGAAGAAGTTGTTTTTCAGCCTGGCTCTGACCTTACAGGAGCCAGCTGAAAGATGCTGTGTGTTGGTAGAAGGGTCCTCAACAATTTTGTGTCCCCTCTTCAGTCAATGATCCAAGTAGCTCACATAAATTGTGTTTGGGGGTGGGGCACAGACCGCAGTGATCCTCTCTGCCACACTTATGGTCCTGTGGATGGACCTCAGATCCAATTCTCCACAGCAACTGCAGCCAGACAGGACACTCTCAATAGAGCTCCTGTAGAAGATTGACATGATGATGGCCGGTACCCTCAACTGCTGCAGTCTTCACATGAAGTGCAGTTGCTGTTACACATTCTTGACAAGTGAGGAGATGTGTGTCCAGGATAAGTCACTTGTTAAGTGGACCCCAAGCTTCTTGATGCTCTCTGCTCTCTCCACTCTTGAGTTTTTAATGTGTATTGGATGGTGGTTGTTCCTGGTCCTCCTGAAGTCCACCTTCATTTTGTCCATGTTGAGACGCAGGTTGTTATTCTCTCACTATATCACAAGATTTTCTCTCTTTCTGTAGTGTGACTTATCATTGTTGCTGGTGAGGCCAACTACGTCTGTAAACTCGATGACTCTATTGGAGCTGGATCAGCTGTTGCAGTCACGGGTCAGTAGCATCAACAGGCTGAGCACACAGCCCTGAGGATCACCAGTGCTGAGCATAATGATGCTTGATGTTCTGCAACCAACCTGGACAGACTGTCCCTTCAATGTTACTGTTATATGAATTCGACTGTAACGGCACTGATTTACCACATTCCCTAACAGTGCCATTAAAGCCTTCTGCCTTCCTCTCTCTGACTCAATGCTAGATCTTTAACCACTCCTCTGCTCATTGTTCTGCCAACTTGTATACCTGTTATGTTCCTTTCCTTCTGCCATTGGGTGCTGGTCCTTCATTTGTCTGTGCCATGTGTGTGGTATTCAGGGTTTCTTTTGAGTGTCATCAAACAAGTTTCACTGTGGGACAGTGGAGGTGAGGTGATCTGCTCATTTTAATAAAAAAATACGAAAGAAAACTGCCAACAGAAAATTCTGTGCTAATTGTCTATTTGGGCCATTGGACCACAGTGCCTACTTAAGAGTTTTGCCAATGAACTTGAGAAAGGCTGATTTCTATTCAAAATCCAGCAACATCTCTCAATAGGAGACCATGACTTTTTTCAGAAAAAATGGTGAGAGGAGAGTTACAGATTTTTGTGTCCAACGAGGTTGATCAGGAAATCAAGGATGAGCTATTGTTTGTGCTCATGTGCAGAATAGTGGTATTGGAGAGGTCAGTGGACCAGGGAAAAAGAAAATATGTTGACAGAGTGGGTGGGGATGGTGATTTCTTTGGGGGGTGGGGAGGAAATTGCATTTGCATAGCTGCTCAGTGGGGGTCAGGCCGAATCAGAGTGCGTTGATCAGGCAGGTGTCAGAAATGAGAGTCCATGCATTTCAGGAGATGACTAGGGACACAGTCAGGAATGGACACAACTGACAATAACCTATGTTGCCAGTCACCAGCAGTTTTATTTTCAAGGGTAGACTTCGTTTATAATATTTGTTGCAGAGACAATGATAACCACTGCACCTCTTTCCTGATATTCTTGGTAAATGCACATCCTAGAAAGAACTGGATAAGAACAGCTGTGCATCAAGTATTTGACAGGGAAGGCCCTTCTCATCATTAACTGTGAAGTTTTGATGCTCACTTGAAATTTCCAGTGATTGAGCATTCTGCAAAGTGAGGGCATTTTGCTGGTGGACCCATTGGACAGGGCTCTTATCTCCTTTTTCTGAAGTGCCACCTTGACCACTGGCGAATTAATTGATGTGCACCCATGGAGATAACCTTCCCCCTCACCCCTCTAGTTGAGAAGGAGAAGCAGAGGAGATAACTCATGTCCGACCAATGAGGGGCTCTGCGGCTGCGCAACCTGCAAGCGGACGGCTGTTGGCAAGGGACCCACGCAGGTTGGGGGCTGCTGAAGACTGTGGTCAAAGGATTCCCACCAGGCTGTGGTCTGCTGAACTGGCTCAAGTCTGGCTGAAGGGGTACCAGGTATCGGAACTTGGGTGTGAGAAGGTGCTGAGAGCACTGCAGGGTTCCAAATTGTGTCTGAGGTTCAGATCTGGAGCTCGGCCTGCCAATGAGTGTATGTGGCTGCAAAGGGTGCAGGAGGAGCACTGGAGGCAAATCCATGGAAACTCTGTGTATTTGGAGGGGGGGGGGGTGAACCCTCTCTTGATTCTCTTTCTCTGACTGTAACAATTTCTGCTGACACTGAATCTGTCTGCCTTACAGTAGACTAAAGAAACTTTTTTATTACATAACAATAAATAAATTTTGAATTTTTAAAATAAAGTACAGGGATTGTGTCACTGCCCAGTTGAAATTAATGTTCTGCAGCATGAAGGCTCCTTTTTTAATATTGGGGATAGATGGACTCCTGGCATTTAGTGCACACATAATTTTGGGCATGTAGACGAGGTGGAGATTAATGTCCAACAGGCTGAGAGCCCAGGATGGGTTCAGTGTTCTTCCTTTTCAGGAGGACTGCTTCCTCACAGCTTCAAGATTAATCTGGATTCAGTTGGGGTTCAAATATGTGGGATGTGGGTTAATACTTTAATTGACCATTGTAAATTGTCCCTCTTTTGCAGGTGATTGGCAGGATATGGGGGATATTCATTGGGATGAAAGGTGCCTCCAAGTATTGGTCCAACACCATCATCATGTTTGTGCATGACACAACTGTGGTTGGACTTGTTTCAAGAGGAAATGAGACAGGTGCAGGGATGAAGTCCAAAGACTGACAGCGTGGTGTGCAGAGAACAATCTCGTCTTGATCTCCTCAAAAGCAAAAGAACTTTAGGAGGAACAGTACATTTCCAGACCTGTTATACATCAATGGGGACTGTGTGGAAATGGCCACTGCTTTCAGGTTTCTGGGTACACACTTGGCTGAAGGTCTCTCTTGGACTACCAATAACATCATAGTAGTTAAAAAGGCACAGCAATGACTCCATGCCCTGAGGATTCTTAAAAAGGTCAAACTGCAGGAGAAATATCTGGTGTCCTTTTATCACTGAGAGTGTGCTGGCCTACTGCATTCTGGCATGGTTTGCCAGCTGCTTGGCAGCAGACAAGAGGGACCTTCAGAAGGTCATCAGTACGGCCCAGAAGATTATCAGCTGTGCACTGCCCTCTTTGGAGGATTTATTCAACTCTCGCTGCTTTCGTAGAGCAGCCAAAATCCTGAAGGACCGTTACCACCCTGGTCATCATCTGTTTAACCTACTACCCTCCAGTAGATGTTTTAGGTCCATTAATTCATTGGCAAACAGACACAAAAACAGTTTCTACCTCACCGCTATACATGAACGAAACAACGCCAAACATTGAATATTGTATTGATGTTTTTATACGTCAGTTTGATGTATATGTGCACTGTCAGGATGCGTGCTCAATTTGGTTGTACTTATGCAATGATAATAAAGGTTATCTATCTATCTAATATAACAAGATTGTGAAGGATTTGCATAAAAAGGTGATTGATGGTCAGTGTGGACTCAAATGGTCTGGTTCAGTCTGGGCTCTCATGTGAAAGACAAACTTGACTTTAGTTGAAAGACAACAAAATAATTGAACTAGCAGTCCCATAGTCGAGTAAATTCAGACGAGTGCTTTCATTTCATTTTTTGGGGAAACTTGTGACTAATTGGAATGTTCCACACAACGCTGTAGTCTGGACCCAATGACAGAATTGATGGCTCCTGTCACAGTGCCAAAGCAGTGGTGGTATTCCAAGTCACATATGGTTTCTTATCAAAGAACTTGCTTAAACATTAATGGCAAAAGCTAACACTGTTAAGCTATTGGCTGCTGGATGATCAAAGAAGATGCATGAAAGGAGATGTACATATCAAAGGAGATGTTTACATTTAGGGACCATGGAATGTCTTGCAGCAGTCATGCTTGGTGTAAATAATGTGGTGGTAAGAAGGATTTTGGGATATCCAATGGAGCAATCGCCAGTAATTTAAGGAAATTAAGCACAAAATTCAAATCACAAGTGAATTGTTGACTGCAGCCTCGTGTCTGATAGATTTAAAACAGGCTAGTGTATCCCTCAAGCCTCTTTTACCATGAAATTAAATCATGTCTGATTCACGGCTATCTTTTATTTGCTCTTCCTCCATATCCTTTGATAGCTCTGATTAATGCAAGTTTATTAACCTTTGATTTAAAAGTAATAAACTAATTTAAGAGAGTTCTGAGCGTGAGCCAGTAGTTAGATTCACAAAGACCATTGTCTGAACCATTAACTTAAAAAAAACAATGGATCGAATGTTTGAGATTTGGCAATTCAGAATGTCTTTGTGCTTATTTGGCCTGGGTTTCAGCCTGCCATTTGCTTTCAATGGACAGATGTCGAACCAGGCTCGCAACTGTTTGCCAATTTTATTGCTTCCCCTTGGCCGATTAATACAACCATATAACCTCTAGGAACCAACTTCAGGATACTGGGCTTTAGAATATCTGTTCAAAGAAAAAACATTATTAAGTTTAGTTTGTCACTAAGTGTTGAAAAGCATTTCAGTCCTGGCATTGCAAGCAGCTTTGTTTTCTTATTTTGGTTGAAAATTTTTTAATGGTTGATATAAATTTTTTGATGATTCATTGTGAACTGGCAGTGAATGGCACATGTGCCCTCTTGTAAATTTGAGGAACAGTTGTGTTTAGTCGTGCGCAGAGCACATTTAAATCAAATGGAATGTTGAACCAGATACAAGAGGCAAAATGGAAAGCTGGAGTTGGACCTCAATTCTAATGTGAAATGAGCTGAGCTTTTGAAGCTTGGAGCCTTGAGTTGGCAGTCTATAGCCCTTTTTCCACTGGCATCCCAGTTAATTGACTGTGCAGTGTCCTGGGATAGGAAGCCCTTTGTGCCATTTCCACTGGGCCACCCTTAACTGGCTTTTCCACGGAACACAACTCATCCCTGGGGATTGGAGTGTTCTAACTTCAACTGGAAATGGGTGACTTTTCCACTGGTTTTATCAGCACACTGGCATCAGCAAACACTGGGGATATGTAGGGGTAAAGGTGGTTAAACCCTGGCATGAAATGACTCCATTTGATGTCATTTCCACTGGACCTTGTTCCAGTAAATTCCCAATAATGCCTGGGATAGGGTGCCAGTGGAAAAAGGGCTTATGAAGTATAGGATGGTGTAGCTTCCAACCTGCCTAGCAGAGAGCTTGGTGATATTTCAAGCATATCGAATCAAACTTCACGCTGTTGAATTGTTCAGAGAGCAGAAATTTTCCTCTTCCCATTTTCCAAGCATTAAATTCCTAACTGCTTGGTGAGGGGTTTTGCACAGATGTAGATGTAGGACATGCAAAGCTGCTGGAGGCAAAGTGAACTGATGGTGTTCCAGGCAATGTAAACAGTTTTTTTTTTGCTTGAGCACAAACTGCACCTGCCACTCTCAAAGTAGTGGGCTTAAGCTGTAGAGTAAATGCATCCCTGAAACACAGGTGCAATGATCAGCCTGCCAACATCTGAATACTAGTGAAATATTGTTAAAGAAGCCTACTGTGATGTTGGCACACAATCAACATTTCACTGGTGGTCCAGTGCACTTATTTATTTAACTGGAGGTAAGGCAGCTGAAGATTTATTAATCAGATGTGCCATTACGTCATGAGCTGTCTCATGGTCTTGCTGAATGCCAGACTGATTGATTTCTATGTTGGTTGATTTATGCCAAACCTCTCTGTGCATTTCTTTGAATTCAAAGCAACTTTGATCAATGAAATGATTAAGGCAACTTCCCTGTTGCTTCTTAGGAAATGTTGGAAGTTCTATTGATGCAAAATAATGAATTCTGCAGGAATTATGTCAGTAACTGATCCAATTTAAAATATAAAATCACATTAGAAAAATTAATTTTCAGACTGAGGTGTTATTTGCACATTTAGTAAATTCAGTGAAAAATCCTAGTGTGCTAAATAATGTTGAAATTATTCCAGCTTTGACTAACTGCATGAAGTTCTCGACACATTTTATCATTCAGTTGAAGTCAATTTAGTAGCTCTTTGGAACACAAAGGCTGGAATGTATTGATAATTGAGATTTAGGGTTGATTGAGTTGTGTTCTTTTGCAACTTTCAACAGAGCCCACCCAACCTCCTTTCACCTCACACGATTGACAGATAGCTAAGTTAAGAGGGGCAGTTGTTTTCTTGAGAAGTTGTAGAACTAGTGAATTTGTCATATTTAAAAAAAATAATTATGATTGAAAACAAAACCACTTGAATTCAGCAAGAAGGTAACAAAAAATAGAAAAGGATGGAAATATATGTCAGACTCTACCTTTGGATAGAGAAATAGAATTATCTAATGAAAACTCTTTGATCAGAAAAAATGCTTTTCTCTTTCCAGAGAAGCCTTATGACTTGCTGAATATTTCATTTCAGGTTTTCAGCAAAATGTTGATTTTCATTGAGTTTGAGGCTGAAATTCTTGGCATCTATTTGCTTTGCAAACAAAAGTCTACTGAAAAGTTTCAGGAGAATGCCTGAAGAACTTCGTAGTTGGTCAAAACTGAAATAATTGCATCTTTTTTTTTAGCATACGAGGATTTATCACTGAATTTACTGAACTAGCAAATTACACGTACAGTATTAAAAAAATCCAGTTTGATTTCATCTTTAAAATTGGATCCATTACTGGCATAATTATTCATTCCAATAATGGAAAAGTTGCAACACAAATGATCCACAATGATTAATTACCTTGATATTCAATCAACTTTTTGAATGAACAGTAATTATGATATTAATTATACAGCACTTGTGCTATAATTGTTACTTGCTACAATGAAGTAGAGAACCCAAAATAGTCTGTTTTTGGGAATCTTCTGAGAAAAATAGTCTGGTGGCAACAAGTGCTTCAAAATGAACCAATATTCTGAATTTTAACTGTTTATTATTCATCTCCGCAGCTTGTTGCCATCTTTGAAGAGCAGGAACCGCACCATGGTACCGGAGATGGTACTAGCGCCAGTTCAACTGGCGCTCAAAGTCCTGACATGTTCAACAGTGACGCTGCACCCAACACCTTGACTGCGTTTCAACCCTATCAAGTGTCAAGTGAGATCGAAGTCACACCATCCGTTCTCCGAGCAAGTAAGCCTTTTTGTATATTGGTGCAAGCATATTTTGTGTATTACTTTGAGGCAAGGTTTTTGCCACTTTTGTTAACCTGTATTTGTTTCACAAGGCCTTGAAAATGATTTTTTTGGGGTTTTGCACATTTCCATTTTGTTCTTTGTTGTGCATGACTTCCTGTCATGCTCCTTTCACCTCTGATATTTCCAAGCAGAGATAATAAAGGAATGTTGGAGTAGGTCAGAGTTACAGAATTGTGCAAATGGAAAATGAGCCCATGCTGAACACCATGCCTATCGATAGGAATCTCACTGGTTAGCATTAATCTGGTATCCCTCTATGCCTTGATTATTCAAGTACCCATCCAGATACCTCTTAAATATTGTTCGTTTCAACCTTAACACTTCCTCTGGCTGCTTCTTCCACATTTGAATTACTCCTTGTATGAAATAATTTACCACTCAAATCAAGTTCAAGTTTCTTGTCACATATGTCAAGGTGCACTGAGTAAGTAAACAGTCCAGCGAGTCAATCCATATAGAGTGGAGCTGTTAAAGGATGCAGAGTTACAGGGAGACACCACTTAGAACAGAGCCAAGGTAAGGTTTGTTCAGGAGCCTGATAACTGTGAAATAAGCTATCCCTGAATCTGTTGATGAGTGATATTACATTTATGAATCTTCTTTTCATGCGAGCAAGATGAAGAGAGTGTAGGCATGATGGGACGAGTTTTTAAAAATATATTTTTAATATGCTTTTCCAAGGAAATGCAAAAAAAATTGATGGAGTCAATGGAAAGGAGAGGGATTTGTGTGACAGTCTGAGCTATGTTCACAATTCTCTGCAGTTCCTTGCTTTCTTGGGCAGAGCAGTTCCTGTACCATTGCAGTGATGCAGCTGATAGGATACTCTCAATGTTGCATATGTGCAAGGTGTTCAGGGATGAAAATGGCATGTTGAATTTCTTCTGGTATTATGAAAGTCGAGGTGCTGGTGTACTTTCTATTCTGGCCACCTGAAAGAGCCTATTGAGAGAGAGGTTGCTGTCCTGGCACCATGCCACTTCTCTCTCTATCTCCCTTCAGAGATTAGACTTATTGATGCAAAAAGTGGATAGGGCTGGAGAGGGGAAAACGTGGCTGATAGTGGGATCACACTGAAATTGGCAATGTTAGAGGATAATATCTTGGACGCGGCATCTCGAAACTAAAGTCCTGAGGTTACTGGATAATCAGTTTTAATTTAATTCAGCTGTTTTTCAAGTGATTTTCTTGTTTTTTGATGAAAATTTGTATTTAATTTTCAAGCAATTGGTTTAATTGTTATATATCTGTGTTCATTTAAAAAAAATTGTCAGTTCATTAGTTATTTTGAAGTACATTTGCATCACTTTTAAATGTAACCCTTCTCTATATTCTCTTTTGCAAACACTAGCCATTTTTGTTCCCCAATTCACCTGGCAGAAATTGTATCGTAATTGCAGAGATGATAAAAACTGATGCACTGTTACTGAGAATAATTAGGGAAGCACTGGTTATTCTGATGATAAATATTTCAGTTTTGTCCCTGATTGTATGGAATTCTTAATGGTGCTGAGATAATAATGTGATCCAAGTTTGCCTTCTTTTCATCACAAGGGCAAAACAAATCAGCTTAAATGCTGCTTCTGAATCTGTGGGCTACAAGGGCTTGCTGAGCAACTACTTTGATAAAGTGCAAAAAGGTTTGCTGCATATTGAATATCAGGTACAATTCAATTTCCTTGAGAAGAACCAGGATCTTGTGAAACTAGAGTGGAGAAATCGTGTCGAACTTTGTACTGTACCAGGATTCATTTGCAATTTAAATAAAATTCTTCTGTAATTAGAGCAGGAATGTTAAAAATTTCTCAGCATTCCTTGAAACTTGCTGTGTACATTTCTGCACATAGAGATCTCATCATCTTCACAGCTTGTTATAGAGTGATACAGTTACATTCAAAATTCATTCACCACAAATGCTGAGAGAATTCCATTGCCTTGATTTTGGAAAGCTTTTTCTTCGCTGTCCAAGGAAAAATTGCAAAACAAATGATGGGAGGCAGTTCCAATCCGTTCAGTGGCACATTATATCAGTGACATTTCACTAGATTAACAAATAACTTTCATTTTCTAACCATTATCAGCCAAGTGTCTTAAGTTTATGAGATGCAGAGAAATATTCCAAAAGGTTGTGTGGGTAGTATCAATCTGAAACCAAACCATCAAAAATGATGTTGGGTTTCACGACATGGACAAAAAGCTTCTTGTGGAGGGTAGAGGGTGCTGACATTCAGAGAAGTGATTCCAAAGCTTGGTGCCTGGAAAGATGGATTGAATTGATACCTCAGGAATAGAAAGCCTGGTGGGTAATTTTTTCAATTAATAATTCTCTTCGTCCATTAATAAAGGTCAACTAGATGTTCAAAAATATGTTGAAGAGAATGATCATGCTGAAGTTGAGTTCAATGTCGGTGTCAATGTGGAACCTGATAGGATTTCAATCATGAATTGCTCAGCTAAGACCAAGGATAAATCCAAAGGTAAAGATGCCGAAATGGAAAATAGTCGTTCTCTTACTCTTTTTGTTGAGCATAATTAAACTTGGGCACTGGTTGCTTTGCCCAGCTAGCAATGTGAGGAGAGCTCTGATATGTTTGTATTTGTGACAGACTACAGACAAGTCAAGAAGGGCGGGAATTGATTGTTTACCACTGTTTCAAGCTGTAGTATGTCAGATGTGGTGAGGCATAATCCAAAATATGGGAAATTATGGGAATGATCCTGGTATTATGGGGAAGATATCATGGACAGAAGATTGGCTGACTGGCAGGAGGCCAGAAGTTGGGATTAAAGGGCCTTTTCTGGTTGGCTGCTTGTGACCCGTGAAGTTGCACGTGTCAAAGATATGAATGAATGATGAGATAACTTTGTGGCCAAGTTTGCAGAAGATACAAATATAAGAGGATGGCTGATAGTGTTAAGGAAGCACTGAGTCTGCAGAAGGACAGATTAGAAGATTAGGCAATGAAATGGCAGATGGAGTACAGTGGAGAGAGGGGCATAATCATGGTGGTAGAAATAAAGGCACAGACTATTTTCCAAGCATGCAATGAGTTCAGAAATAGGAGGTGCAGAATCTTGTGCAAGACTCCCTAAATGTTAACTTGTATGTAGTCAGTGGTAAGGAAGGCAAATAAAATGCTAGCCTTCATTTAGAGGGGGATGGAATATAAAAGCAGGGATGTGATGTTGAGGCTTTATAAGGCATTGGTCGGATCACACAGAATATCGTGACCAGTTTTGGGATCCATATCTAAGGCATTGGAGAGGGTCCAGAAGAGGTTCACAACAATGAGTGAAAGAGTTTTCATAAGAGGAGCATTTGAAGGGTCTAGGAATGTAATCGCAAGAGTTTAGAAGAATGGGGGGGGGGAGGAGAAACTGATCGAACACTGAAAGGACAGGAGTGGAGAACATGTATCCAATGGTGGGGAGTCTGGGACCAGAGGGCATAGCCTCAGAATACAAAACTGTCCCTTCAGAACAGAGATGAAGAGGAATTTTTTTCCCCCCTAGAGGGTGGAGAATTTATGGAATTCGATGCTCCAGGCAGCTGTGGAGGCCAAGCACTGGGATATTTAAGGTGGAGGTAAATGGATTCTTGACTTGGAAGGGAATCAAGGGTTGAGGGAGATGGCAGGAGAATGGGGTCAAAGAGGATAGTAAATGAGCCAAGATGGAATGGCAGGGCTGTCTTGATGGACTGAATGTCCTCATTATATTCTTGTGTCTATATGGTCTAATTAAAAGATTGAATGCATGGTACTTTTGGACGGAGAGCAAAGGGATTTTGGAGGTGATGATTGGGAAATGAGATCAAGAGTGGATTTTTTTAAATTGTAGATTGATATTGGGAAATATGACAGAACACTGGATAGTACATAAGAAGTGGTTTTCATTAATTGTTCCTGATCCATACCCAATTCCTTGTTTGCATTCCAACCCCTGGTATCAAGTAATATTAAGGTCATATATCCTCTGTTCTCTGAGAAAAATGAGATAATTGGACTGGAATTTGCGCAGTTCAGGCATGGAAGAGAAATGGCAGCCAATTAATTAGCACTGCATAATACCTTTTTGGCATTGGCCTCGTGTGTGTCACTGGCAGAAGGAGGAAAATGATCTTTTGAGATAAAATCTCACATCGTTTTTCATTAGAAGATCACATTTATTAAAATCTGGTGTTAGTTACGATGCATATAAATGAAGATTCAGGGGTTCATATCATTTCCGTTTCATATCATGAAGACCATGCAAAGCTGTGAAGAAAATTTCCAGGGAGAGAGAAATGAATCAATCAACTTTTAGTTTTGACTTCAGGCACTCCTATGCGATTAACACATTTGATTGCATCAAGTTGTGTTGTAAACTTGTATTCAGCACATGTTCACCAAGAACTTGAATTGAAATGGACTCCAATTGATTTTTTTTTCTGTGACAGTGTAGATTTGATCTTATATTTCCAAAGATCCAGTTAATTTGTTGGTAGTGAAAGTTTCATGACTCCTGGGCAAATGGCAGGGTGGGTAGCAACCAATATAATAAAGTCAAGCACAATCTTCCAATTGCAAAAATGAGGCATGCAATTTTTAAAAGCACTACAGTCAATGTGGTCAAGAAACATGTAAACAAGCAGTTCAACTGTTCAATAACATCAGTTTGAATTGAATTAACAGTACAAACCTAAAACGGTTGGATAGGTATATTGGAAATCAGAAAAATTAGTAGAAGGGAAATGGACTTCGATATATTTTGAAGAGAGAAAAAAAAGTACACTAAAAGGAAAAGAAGAAAACAGATTAGTTGACTAGAATGTGCTGAGAGTAAAAAGCAAAGGACGAATGTGGGATTTACCTAATCAATGGTTGGTAGCCAATATGGCTTTGGTGGGCTGCGTGACCTATTTCCACGCTCTATTTCTCTTCAACTATTAGACACTGGTCATGGTGCCCATATTTTTAAATGAGTATGATAGATGCAAAAAGACTGAGTTAATAAAAGTTCCACCAAACTAACAGATCAAATTTAAAGAATCAGAATCTGAATTTATTGTCATGTGCATGTTACAAAATTTGTTGTTTTGCAGCAGCTTCACAATGAAAACATTTCTATTAAAAAACCACATTGAAAATAAATTAAATTATGCAAGAAAAGACAGAGTGAGGGAGTGTGTCTGTTTCATTGTTCATTCAGGAATCTAAGAAGCTGTCCTTGTGCCATTGTGGGTCCTGTGACTTTTCCCAATCGTAGTGGTGGTAGGGGTTCTTGAGGAGAGAGGCTTTATTTTATTTTAATTTAATTTAATTAAATCCTGTTCATGAGTTTGTCCATGAGGAAATGAATGTGAATGATCTGTCTTCAGATAACATTTAAAACTGCACAATAAACGAAAAAGTAAAAAGTGCAAGTGTTTTGTTTCAATGTATGAAAATGCAAGTTTCAAGTGCTTAGCAGAGTTGTCATGCATGTCCAGCATTTATAATCAATTTAGTTCATCGGATTTATTGAATAGACATTCTTTTATTGACATCAGAATACTCCAAAGCACAAATAAACGTATTGTTGTAAGTAGAGGTGAACACGGCAGCCAATTTGCACACAGCAGGGTCTCACACACAAATTAAATAAGTTGGCAGTTAAAATGGTTTCAGTTCTATTAGCAGGAGGATAGATGATATTGGACAGATTAGAAGAAAATCTTAATTGACAGCTGAATGTACATGTTTGCTGAATTGATATGATTGAAAAAGACCTTCAATTTTGAAACTCTAGAGCAGAGAAAAGGAAATTGAATTGAAAAGTCATGATAGGAATTGATGGCAGGGTGAGAATATAGGGTTTTATTCTTCCTGATAATTTGGTAGAGGAAGTTGTGCTTCATTTCATTTGATAAGCAAGGGGGCCAGAATGGTTCCTGTGAGATGAAGATTGACTCAAGGAATGTATGGAATGTGCGACAGACTTCAGGCCATTTTCACCAAGAGATGGATGGGAATTGTGGTGACAAAGAAGACTCCAAAAGATAGATCCTTGGGGAATGGAGATGAAAATTCACCATCAAAAAAACTTGAGTTATCATTAGGCAAAACAAAATGAGGCACCCTCTGAGTGCTAAACATTTGAGAAAAGGTTGAAAGATGTCAAGGAGTGCAGAAAAGATTGCTGTTGGATAGGATACCAAGTTACAGTTAGAAGAACATAAGAAATAGGAGTGGGAATAGACCATCCAGCTCGTCGAGCCTTCACCATTTAAGATCATGGCTGATCTGTGAATTAGCTCCACTTACCTGATTTTCCCATGTCACATTTAATTATCCAATAATGCAAAACTTTCACTTTGTCTTAAATGTATTTAGTGAGTCGGCCTCTAAAGCATCCTTTGGCACGTTTACCAATTCACTGCAGTTTGTGAAAAGCGGTTTCTCATCAACTCTCCTGAGAATCTTGAGGCTATGTCCTATATTTCTAGTTAATATCTATCAGTGAAAGCAACATTCCTGCCTCTGTCTTATCTATCCCTTTCATAATTTTACATGTTTCGATAGAATTCCTTCTCATTCTATGAAAACAGTCTCAGGTATTTCGATCTCTTGTTGGCTAACTCCTCATCTCTGGAATCAACCTGGTTAACATCCTCTGCGCTTCCTTCAAAGCCTTACTCAAGTAAGGATACCAGAACTGCACACAATAGTCCAGGTACAGTCTCACCAGTACCCTGTACAATTTCAGCAGTTTGTCTTTGGTCTTTGATTCTTGCAATGAAGGCCAGCATTCCATTTGGCTTCTCGATAACCTATTGCACCTGAAAACTGCCCTTTTGTGATTCAGGTACAAGTACAGGAAGACAATCCTTTATCCAGACATCTAAAATCCGGAAAGCTCCAAAATCCGGCAAGTGGGGACCGGCGGTCAGGGGAGGCGGCCATGCGGCAGAGAGACCGGCGGTCAGGGGAGATGGTTGGGGTAGACTGCCGGGCAGCCGAGGGACTGGTGGTTGGGGGAGACAGCGAGGGACCAGTGGTCGGGGAAGATGGCTGAGGAACTGCGGTCGGGGGTGTGGTCGGGCGGCCGAGGGACCACGGTTGGGGGAGGCGGCCGAGGGACCGTGGTTGGGGGAGGTGGAGGTGGCCGAGGGATCGCGGTTGGGGGAGGTGGCTGAGGGATCGCGGTTGGGGGAGGTGGCTGAGGGATCGCGGTTGGGGGAGGCGGCTGAGGGATCGCGGTTGGGGGAGACGTCTGGGTGGCGAGGGGCCGGCGGTCGGGGGAGATGGCTGGGCGACTGGAAAGGTGTGGAGGTGGATATTCGGGTGGGCTTTCCGAAATCCGGAAAAATCTGAAATTCAGAACACACTGTCCCCCAAGGTTTCCGGATAAAGGATCGTGTACCTGTATTCCCAAGTCTCTCTGCACAACAGCATGTTCCACAATTACCATTTAAATAATAATCTGATCCATTTTTCCTTACAAAGTGGGTTGTCTCACATTTAATAATTTTTCTATCTGCCTGATCTTTTCCCACTCACTTAACCTATCTACATCTCCCTGCAGACTCTCTGCACAATTTGATTTTCCATGTTATACATGGTGCTATTGCCTTGTGTGCTGTTCACGAAAATGATCATAGATGCATTCTCTGAACTCCTTCTCAAGACTGATGACCAACTTGATTTGGCCAATCTATGTGTGAATTGGTACCTCATGACAACTGTTTCATTCTTACATGCATCAGATGTTTATTGCTGTGCAACTGTAATGTTGTTTGGTGGCTGCTCCCACCAGTGATTTTTCTACTTCCTAACCCCTTTCTATTCCTAATCTTGACCCAGGTGGTTTAAACATTCTGCTCCTCTGCCTTAAGAACAGCCAACAACTTTGTCTCCACAACCGCCTGTGGCATCAGATCCCACAGATTCACCACCCCCTGGCAAAAGAAAATTCTCCACATCTCTATTCTAAGTGGATGGCCTTCAATCCTGAATTTGTGCCTACTTGTCTGACCATGGGAAACGTCTACTCTGCCTGTGCCTTTCAACATTCGAAATATGTCAATGGGATTCTCCTAAATTCCAACGAATACTGGCCAAGACCCATCAAACATTCCTCATGTGATAACCCTTTCATTCCTCAAACCTTTCTTATGAACCTCCTCTGTCAGTCTTAGATGAGGAGACCAAAATTGCTCACGATTCTCTAAGTGAGGTTCCACCGATGCCTTATCAAGCTTCAGCATCACACCCCTGCTCTTATATTTTATTCCTCTTGAAATGAATGCCAGCTTTACATTTGCCTTCTTCACCACTGACTCAACCTTCACATCTTGCACGAGGACTCCCAAGTCTCTTTGCTCCTCCGAATTTTGGATTTTCTCCCATCTAAATAATAGCTCTCCCTTTATTCCTTCTACCAATGTATGGACACTTTCCAACATTGTATTTCATTTGCCACTTCTCTGCCATTCTCCCAAACTGTCTAGGTCCTTTTGTAGCCTCCCTTTTTCCTCAACACTACTTGCTCTTGCGCCTATCTTCGTATTATCTATAAACAGCCACAAAGCAATTCATTCCATAATCTAAATCAATATACAACATAAAAATAAGCCCTAACACTGACCCCTGTGGAAGACCACTAGTAACTGTCAACCAACCAGAATATGATCTCTTTCTGACTCTCTGCTTCCTGCCAATCAGCCAATGCTCAACCCACGCTGGTGTGTTTCCTGTTATATTATTGGCTTTTATCTTGTTAAGTAGTCCCATGTGCTGCATCTTGTCAAATACCTTCTGGAAATCCAAATACATGACATCCACTGCCTCCTTATCTAGCCTTGACATTTCAAAGAATTCCAAGAAAGATTTATCCTTAACGAAAATATTGCCTCTTGTTATCACCAGGATCTCACGTTTAACAGCTCAACCCCTACCCCTTTAACTTCCTGGCTATTCTTTCTCCTTCCAAATACCTGATAGCCTTGGATATTTAATTCCAAATCTTCTCCACCCTATAACCATGTTCATCTAATGGCCACTAAATCATACCGCTTTGTACTGATTTGTGCCACAAGTTCATTAGCCTTGTTTTGAATATTACATGCATTCATATCAAGTGCCCTTGTACTGTTTTTAAAGAAAAGTTTTAGTCATCTGGATATGGAACCTTTAACAAATCAGTTGTCACTCACACTATACATTTGAGAAGCTCTTGAATGGGTGTAAAACTTTTTATGGATTTCCTGGACTGTGAACAGTCTTGCACTTTTTCCTTTTTTCTTCTTTATCCCCCGCTTCTTTGAATCATTCCTTTATTTTTAATTTTAATTTAGCCATACAGCATGTTAATAGGCCCTTTCGGCCCATGAGCCCATGCCACCCAGTTGACCACCCAGTTTTTGAATGGTAGGAGGAAACCAGAGCACCCAGAGGAAACCCAGGCAGGCACAGGGAGAACGTACATACTCATTACAGACTGTGTCCTGCTAACTGCGATGCTTTGATTCCATTTGTTTCTTTCAAAATTAAGTGAATGAGGAAAATATCCTGCCACTGGTGTCACCTTGCCAAAAATCACAACGTATGGATGCTTGTATCAAGCAGCTGGAAATGTGGATACAGAAAGTGGTCATTGAATCTTGGAACCCATTATACAAACATGGGTGGTATTAATGTCACTTCTATCCTATTGTATACACTATTTGTTTTGGCATTAATAGAAACAAAGTAGCATAATTACCAAAATACACAAGAATGCCTCATGTTGACACAACCTCTGTGCTTGGAAACTGTTGGAATACAGTTAAAATTACCATGCTGAAATCAGTGGATCAGTAGATATGTCATACTGTATGACCTTCCCGATATCATTCTGTATTTTTCAGGAGGTTAGTTCTCAGTGTACTCTTGAAAACATTCACATCAGTTATTCAAATGTGCCAAATGTTATATTAAATAAACAAAGTCCAAGTATTATCATTGATGCAAAGCTTAAACTGCTAATGTATTTATCCTCAATCACATTCATGAATGCCGAAGAGGCTTTCTCAAGTCATACGTCTCCAAGAAAGTCGAGAGATGCTGTCACTATTGCATTAAAAACACCCCGAAACGCCGATGAACTCAGCCGTTCTTTTCAGTATCTATAGGAGACCAAGTGTGCTTCTTCCTATGTTGCTTAGTTTGTGATCTCAGCTTTCAACTTGCGGAGTGAAAATGCAATGCTTTCTGCAAACTAGTTGGTCACAAAGTAAGTGATGGTAGAACTGGAGTTTTTCACGTGGAACTGTGAAGAGAAGTAAATATAAAGTGGCAAAAATATTAACCCTGAATCTCAGTGTCTATTTAAGTATATTCTTCCAAATGTCACTCTCCATCTCGCTAATATCCAGACCGATAACTGTACCCATCCTCTCTTCACTGAAGTGTGCTTTTCCCATTGATGGACAGCAATATACTTAATCACATTTAAGAATCCCCATAAAATTACCATTCTTCCTATCTGATTGTGCTATCTTGCTTGATTTGTGCTGAATTTAATTTGCCAATTCATCAAGTTTATGTCCTTTAAACTGGTGGTTTTTTCCCCCTCAATATTGGTATTGCATACAAATTTCAAACCTTTTCTTTGATCCCAAAATCTGAATGTTAATCAGCACTGATGCTTGTGGAACACAACAATCCACCTCCTTACTCCCACTTTCTGATTTTTCTCTCGAATACCAGTGATTTTTTTCCCCCCAACTTCTCTTCCTCTTAAGTTGCTTGATATTTGAGGCTCTATGTAGATGCTGGTTTTTGTACCTCTTCCAGAAATATTTATACATCTCTGTTGTTCTTCTTTGTGAAGAAGAACTCTCATTGAGTTTTCATTTACTGTCTTACTATTTGAAATTGATGCATCCCAATATTATAATCCATTGTTTAATGTTCACCATTTTGCAAATGCTTTACTTTTCCTCTGTGCCTGATTATTGATCTCATAGGAGACAGATTAAATAAAACTAACCAGAATGAGTTATTGGTAGACACATTGTGCAATGTACATATGCAACAAAATTCTTACTGAACAGTGATGAAAAAACTGTAATAGTAAAGTTAATTGAATGAAAAGAGACAAATACATAAGATAAATTATAAATATTCATAATAATCCCGGTGCAAATGTGACTTGCAATGCTGCAGGCAGTCCTTTTGTGCTGTTGGAACAGTCCCTGATTAGTACAACGAGGAGAGGTTCATGTTTGACAGCCGTTTGAAAGAAACTGTTCTTGAAACTAGAGGAAATGGTTTTAATGTTTCTGTGCCTTCTGCCCAAAGGTAATAGGGAGAAGAATTTGTGACCAGACCAATTGGGGTCTTTTATGATGTTGGCTGTCTACTTGAGTCAACATCTCCTGTAAATGCTGGCAATGGATGGGAGGTCCGAACCTGTGATGGACCTGGCTATATTTGCTCCTTTTTTAAAATCATTCCAACTGTATCATGACACAATCCTCACCTTTATCCACTCGTCCATCTTTGTGTATCTGAGAAGCATGCTTTCCCAGTTGAGCAAGGTACATTTCCATTTTGCTTCAATATCATTATTTCCATCACTTCAGATATTGTGCAACTACAAATACTTTCTAACAAATTTGCATATGCACTCACCTTGGAGGGCTCAATGGCTCAATGTGAATTCTTCATGTAGAATGGACAAATTATTAAACTAAGTTATGTGCAAAATATACTCCAATCAAAGAAAGTTTGGATTCAATCAGTTTTATGTAGGAACTAAATACATATCAACACATATTACATAAACTCTATAAAAATGAAAAAGAAGTGAAGCAACATTAGAAAAAAATAATCATTTATATGGAAAGTAATTGGTCTCAATGTTCAATCAGGGTAGGAAGCAATTATTGATCATTTGCATTGTTTGTATTTTGGGCACATCATCAAAATAATCAAGTATGTCTGCAGTCTCCTGACCTTTTCACCACCTGCACTGATGATATAAAATCAATTTGATTAGAAGTAAAGCATGCTGAAGTGAAACAATGGTTTTATATTTAATATGCAAGTCAATTTATTAAACCAAACCACATTGAACCTCTCAGTTATTGAAAAGGTTAACCTAACGATTGTTTTTGACTAAAGCGCATGCTGTTCATTTGAAAGAATCATAGTTGCTGTGCAATTATTTCAACAAAATGTAGATTGAAGAAAACTTTGCTGAGCTTTACAAGTTTCGAAAAAGTGTTTAGGTTTTTTTTTCCAGCTGGCTCTGTAAGCTATCAAAACTTGAGTCTTTGTCAGTCTTGAGTCTGCTGTCATATTAACTGCATGTTTAACAGGCACACATCCGTGTGCCTTAACCTTGTCTTTGGAGAAGTTGGGATATGCCTTATAACCATATAACCATTTACGGAGCGGAAAAGGCCTTGTTTGGCCATTTCCCCCCTTTGTCTTTGTTAGCTGCCATCTTCTTTCCAACTGCTTCAGTAGTTGCCAGTCTTCAGTGATGGGTAAGATTTTCATGTTCATTATGAAGAATAGGTTTCATGGTACTTGGAAACAAATGATAAAATAGTCTAGAATTAACAGGGTTTCCTTCAGGGGCGATCTTGCCTGACAAATTTTTTGGATTCTTTGAGGAAATATTGACCAGGACAAATAAAGGAGAGTCAATGGATGGTGTTTACTTGAATTTTTAGAAGACCTCTGGCAAGGTGCTGCACATGAGGCTGCTAAACAAGATAGGAGCCCATGCCATTACAGGAAAGATGCTGGCATGAATTAAGATTGGATGACTGGCAGAAGGCAGAGTGGGAATCAAGGGAGCCACCTCTGGCTGGTTGCCAGTGACAAGTGGTGTTCCGCAAGGGTTGGTGTTGGGTCCGCTACTTTTCTAGTTTAATGCTAATTATCTGAAATATGGAATAATGATTTTCTGGTCAAGTTTGCAGATGATACAAAGATAGGTATAGGAGCAAGTATTGTTGAGGAAGCAAGGAGTGGGACATGTTGGGAGAATGAGCAAGGAATTTGAGGTGGAATAGACTGGTGGGAAGTGTCAGGTCATGCACTTGGGAGGAAGGAAGAGCAATGCAGACTATTTTCTTAACGGGGAGAGAATTCAAAAAGTGAGCCTTAGTGCAGGATTCCTGCAAGATTTAACAAGCAGGTTGAGCTCAAGACTCTTTGATTGTCATGTAATAAAATAGATGTAAAAATATACAATATTACATTTAGTCTGCCTTAAGGCCGACAAAGATTCGCCAATAGCTGAACCATCCCTTACGGACAGAGAAAGAGAAGCAAAAAGTGAGTACCTTCAGAGTCGCTAAGTGTTTTCAATCTGCTTTGAGGCTGGCTGCAGAGGTGGACAAAAATTTTAAAAACCCGTTCATGGAATAGCCCTAAAAGGCTGGTCCAGTGCTGCTTTTATGCAGAGCGGTGCCTCGGGTGCCATCCAGAGCAACTGTTGCCGTGGCGCCGCCTGTCATAAATATGTGGCATAATCCCCCACGCAGCTGGAACCATTCTGGCAAATGCAGAGCGGATAAGTTGTGTGGGGGATTATGAATAGGGAAGACAGCCATTGCTCTGCCATGTATTTAAGCTCTGACATGCAGTCCGATGAGGTGCCGGAATGGCCAGTAAGGCTGTCACAGCCCGCACCTGATGGCTCCTGCCGGCCATCCCAGCCCTGACAACTCCCACCAGCCGTCCCTGCCCTATCGGCCCCTGGCCCGCACCAGCCGTCCCCCTGATAGCTCCTGCCGGCTGCCCTTGCCCTGTCAGCTCCCGCCAGCCGCTCCTGGCCTGAGGGGGTCATGGAGGGAGAGGGGTGAGTGGGATGAGTCGCGGGTTGACGAAGTCACCATGATGTCATCAACCCACCCCTCGCCAGTCGCTTGCAGTGGCAGTAAATTCATGCAGGGTGGTGGAGTGCAGTGCTCTGCCACTGACCCTTCCCCCGAGAGGGATTGCAGTTGGTGTCCTGGAGCCGGCCAGGGCATATTCATGGAAGAAAATCTCCCTACACAAGGACGAAGAATCTCCGCCTTTACACTCAGGTGTTTTGACTGTATGAAAGGGCCTTCTTAGTGTTCGTGGATTTACCTCTCGTACTCCCACAGCCTCTGCATCCAAACAGACCAGTCAATCGTCAGTTACCTGAACTCCACATTCAAACCTCTGACACGATCAGGAAGCCGTCAACGCGCCAGTCCTCTCAGGAGCTTCTCCTTCCCTCGGCCCCCTCTCGCCTTCCCTTTCTGGTACCTGGTACCACCTTAAGCAATCACTTACTAATCACAGAGCACCAATGTCATAGGGAATACTTAATGAGTAGAAAGAAAAAGGTTGAGAATCACTGATTTAAATGGTTCTTGATTGGCAAGGGTACCCAAGGTTACAGGGAAAAGGCAGGAGAATGGAGGTGAGAGAGAAAAAAAATGAATCTGCTATTGTCGAATGGCATAGCAGGCTAGATTGGCCAAATGGCCTAATCATGCTTCTACGTCATATGGTTGCACATTCTGCTGACACTAAGGTATATTGCATCTGTGACCAGCCCATGAGCCGGTGGCACCCAAATGCACCCATTCTAAATGCCCTTCTAACCCAGTACATATTTGGAATGTGGGAGGAAACCGGAGTATCCAGAGGAAACCCACAGAAAATTGGGGAAAGGTACAAAATCCTTGCAGATAGTGGTGGATTTGAACTTGGCTCATTGGCATACAAACTTGGCAAGGAGTTTTATGTAAAGAAAAATCTACTGATAACTGCAGAAAAAAAATGAAAATGGATATAAATTGGGGACTTGAAAAAAAACACAATAGCTCCTGAATAGGATGTAAACAAAGCAAAAGTCATTGAAATCTTCCATCAAAATGAAATGAGATATGAAAACAATGTGGTGTGTATCTGGGTCGGTGTTGCAAGTGATGCATCTGAGATCAATTCTGAGATTGATAACTTCTGTAAAAGATCCTATTTGTCATCAAAAGCATTCTTGAGAAAAATATTCCACTAAATGTAGGAGTTTGCGGGTGACATTGTGATGTCTCTGTTGTGCCCATTGATGGATCCAACAATGAAATGGCCCTTTGTGTTCCTGGCCCATTTGTTACATAAGCTGGAGGCTCGTTGTGTTGCTCGTTCTGAAGGTGCAGTATTTCGCACAATTCTTCAACCCCAGCATCAGTTTCCCAAGAAAACCCAGTTTTGAAAACTATAAATGTAAAATATCTGAAAGAAATTCATTCAGATGTTTAAATTTTTATGCAGTAAATACTTCTGAGGTTATTTATGCGTTGCTAATCATGTGAAGAATTAATATTTTATGACACTTTGGAAAAAGGCATGGGCCTGAAGTAATGAAAGTATCAGTGAAGTGGGTTCTGCTTGGTTGTGAATAAATCTCCAGTATATCCTGATTACATTTATGATATAAATCATTACCGTCTTTCTAAGTTAGATATAAAAATTGTCTTTCTAGCCATCAGCCTGGCTCATTAATTTTACCATCAACTTATCTGGAAAAACTGAAACAACTCAGCACTCTGACTCTGTTATCGGGTTGTATGAAGATAGATGTAACAGGCTTACTGTGTGAGATTCAATTTTGCTGATCCAGCCTAAAATCCTTAATGTTGAAAAAGTGCTTTTGTTAGGTGCTGAAAGTTATTTGGTGAAAATGAGAGAAATCTTATTTTTTTTCAGTGCATATTTAGTTCATAGTTCAACATGCAGCTTCCAAGATTGTTGTCGAAGGTTCAGTGCAACTCTCTGGGTTGCTCTGTTTGCAGCCTTCTTCATGCACTCATTGAAATAACTTGAGAGGTTGCCAATTTAAGCCAATAATGAACTAATCCTCGGGGGAAAAAATCAGCTACTAGAGGTCCAGATGAATGTCGGGAAAGAGATACACAAGTATCAGAACCACCGGGCTGAGGAACAGCTTCTTCCCTCAGGCAATGAGAATGCTGAATGACCAAAGTAACTGCACACACTAACCGACCCAGACCCTCATAGTCATGAAGCAATATTTATTTATTTGTATATATGATTACTTGTCCTGCATATGTATTGTTTGTCTCTATGTGTTATTTCTGGATGTGAGTCTGCGTTTTTGCACTGAGAACGGAGAATACTGTTTCCTCAGGTTGTTACTGTGCAATCAGATGACAATAAACTTGACTTGAATTGATTCTTTGATGGTATACCACACCACAATTAATGTTCAGCAAATTATCTTGCCCAAATATAAATGTTGTGCTCAGCTAGTGTAATTACATTTGTATGATAGTTTCAAAGTATTTGGCATGAAATAAAAGCCACTTTTGAAAATGTTATTTGCATATCATGTTCTTCTCCCATCGTATGCATAATCCAATCTTTTTCAAGCATTACATAATGTTTGGAAAGTTGATTAAAATCACTTAATTTAAAAATTAATTAAATCAAATTTATTAGGCACCAGGGATGTTGTTGAACTATTGCCTGATAGCAGCAGGTGGTGTCAAACAATTTCTCTTTGCAATGAAGTAAAACTTTAATAATCTGCTATTCAATCATTCAGAAGTACTGATAGTCTGGCATCTGGCTGACTGGGTGTGACTCCTGCATTGCCTTTAATACCTGAGGGCAGCAGATTGCACACTACCTAGGACTTACTGTGACCCCCGGTTCCAAGCTCCTATGCTACTTTTCTACTTACTGGTGCTCCTGGTTCTCGCACTCCCTTGTTTCTCCATTCTGTCAATGGTTTATTGGAAAATCTATTATTTTACTGTGTAACAGCCGGGGAAAAAAAAATTGAAAGTGCGTTGGAGTATTATAATCGAAGAAAAGTCCATCAGCCTGGAAAATGCGCTGCTCCTGCAGCACAAAATTCCGGAGTGTGCTGGATTAATGCTGCAATTTGACCATTCTTCTCTGAGGTCAGAGGTAAAACCATTGGCATACTTAAATTTTTGAATCATTAATACATTCTTTGAAGTATTGTTGGTGGTTTCAATTTCAAAACATTTGTTTTGATCTTTTGAAGTTTTCAAAGAACATCTGTCATCATACTCCTTCCTTGCTCCCATCACCTTCATTCCCATTCACTCAATTGCTGATCCGGATCAACTTGCAACTGCCTCTGCCATTTGTCAGAAAAATGAACATGGTGCCATCTTATCCTTTCTCTCAGTGTTGTGCTCCAACCATTCATTGGCAGATGTGTGAAATCAGAATGTCAGCATTTTATGAATCACACTGGTTGGTGATGAATTTGAAGAGTGAGTCAGGATGATAGTATTAAATAAGCATTGATGAATAGATTAGTTGTTACAGCAGGGCATTATATAGTTCTAAACTTAGAGGAAAGGCCTTCCACTCTTTAAAAAAAATGTTCCTCAATTCTCCACCTTGTGTTTTTGGGACCATATATATTTTGATGGAACTTGCTATGGACTGCAAAGGCTGCATTTGCCCAGGCAATCATTTGGTTATGACCAGAATTGCCTTTGTATCACTTGCATTCACATAATCTTAAAATGAACTGCATTGTGGAACTGATAATCTCGTGAGTTATTTCAATAGCCACTTTCAGGTGGCCGGAATAGCCAACGTGAAGCCATCTAAAATACCGGAATGCTGCTGTTGGGAGGTCACCTGAAAGCAGAGAAAGAACCCTGACCCGAGGAGTACTTACCCAACCCTCCTCGGGTAGGTGTATTCTCCGCTTCCGAGCTCTCCCCCTCGGCTCCCGAAAGCAGGTGGGACTGCGACCACAGTCGACAGGAGCCGGCGTTTGCTCCGTGGCGCCTCTCCCCCGCTGCAGACCTCTCAGGTGCCAGAACAGCACCTTCAGCACTGCCACCTGAATTTTGCTTCTCAGCAAACTCCTGGCTACTCCACCTGAAAGCGGCAAATGTGAAGCATTTATTTTCCCTACTTTTCACCTTCCCATTTATCGAGCTCCCAATCCTGAATTAGTTTTATTTTAAATAGCATTTGATTCACCCTTAAGCCTTTGTGTTGAGCACTTTAAATGACTGGGAATAATCCATCTTGTTTCTCCCTGCTGTGATATTCTTCAGCAATTCAAACTATGATTTAGAGCAGATATTGTTTTGTTTTATATTGGGATACTGATGTTGGTTGTAAAATGACATCACTGTTTTAATTGTGCTAATTTTGCAATGCTATATACTTGTCCTGGGAACATTACTGTCATCCAGTATGATGAACATCTTGCTCTTTCACATCCTTCCTCAGCAAAATCAGAGATGTACACCGCCCTTCCAGCTGAGGCAGATTCACAAGCACCAAGACTTTGGCAACTGTTTTGAAGAACATCTGAGCTCTTGTTCTACAATGGCCATCCTACATTGGTATGAAACTGGGAGTTTCATGCCATTACAGCTCCCCTTTGCATTCCCACACTGACTTGTGCTTAGTCAGAGTGAGGCATAATATAAACTGTAGGAACAATACCTCAAACTCCCCCTTGCCAATTCACAGCTCAATATTGAATTTTCCAATTTTAGGTACAGGTAATATGTCCCTTCTTCCTTCTCGGCTACTTCTGTTTTCTCTTTCTGGTTCAAGTTCATTATTATCTGAGTACACACATACACACACAATACATAGCACATAATAATAATTCAGTCATGCATCGCTTAATGTCCATGATACATTCTGTGAAATTGGATGTTATGAGATTTGGACGTGTAAACACCATATTATATACTGAGCAAAGTTATATGTGATACTGTGGTCTACCGGTATCTATTTTGACTAAATTGCCAAGACACTACACATGCAGTACTGTACAGGTAGACAATCCTTTATCTGGACATCTAAATTCCGGAAAGCTCCAAAATCCAGAAACTGGGGAGAGAGATAGGGCACACGAAGGACCGGCAGTGTGAGTCGGGCGGGCGAGGGGGGGAGACCGGCAGCGCGGTTCGGCTGGGCGAGGGGGGGGCGGAGACTGGCAACGCGAGTCAGGCAGTCAGGGAGGGGAGACCGGCAACGCGAGTCAGGCAGTCGGGGAGAGGAGACCGGCAACGCAAGTCAGGCAATCTGGCAGCGAGAGTCGGGTGGGCGAGACCAGTAACGCGAGTTGGGCGGGCGAGGGGGGGGGAAAGAGACCAGCAGCGTGAGTCGGGCGAGGTGGGTGAGACTGGCAGTGCATGTCGGGCAGGTGGAAGAGACTGGCAGCGTGAGTCGGGTGGGTGAGACCAGTAGCGCGAGTTGGGCGGGCGAGGGGGGGGGGGAAGAGACCAGCAGCGTGAGTCGGGCGAGGTGGGTGAGACTGGCAGTGCATGTCAGGCAGGTGGAAGAGACTGGCAGCGTGAGTCGGGCGGGTGAGGGGGGAGAGACGATAGCGCGATTGGAAGGGGGTGGGGGTGGATATGGCAGCAAAATTCGAGTGGGTTTAAATCTGGCTTTCCGAAATCCAGAAAAATTCAAAATTCGGATCACACTGTCCCGCACAGGTTCCGGATAAAGGATCGTGTACCTGTATTTCAGCTAATGTATCTGGCAAGGTAATATATGGGTTAAATTGGTTAATTCTGTACTGTCTACATAATATAATACATTGTAAATATACATTATACATAGGCTAATATATAATCTGTACTTAAAATAATTGGAGCTTGCAGGGCTAATGTAGTGCTGAGTGAGTCTGGAGGTTGTTGCTGGTACAGGTTTTTGTGTACATAGGAACATAGGAAGTAGGAACAGGAGTAGGCCAAAAATGGCCCATCGAGCCTGCTCCGCCATTCAATACAATCATGGCTGATCTAATTTATGACCTAACTCCGCCTACCTGCCTTCTCCCCATATCCCCTAATTCCTCTAATTACTTTGTTGACAACAGCTCTATTAATCTTTGCAATCTCATCATCTTTTTCAAATCCCTTAAAGTGATGCACATACCGCTTCAGTATTTTTTCCATAAGCCATTAATGCACAGTTTGGTCACATTGTATACAAGAGACACGAGATAGACATGTTGCGTGCAGGAAGTTGTTGCATTTGCTATGTCCGGTTACGTCTGCTACATCCCTTTCTCCAATTGGGATTTCTGAACTCTATTATAACTGTATAGGACAATGGACGTATATGTGGTTGGACGTTGCCTGATATAATTTGAAATAAATACGTATAAATATTTTGGAATGATTTATTCAATTACATGATACTGTTCGTCAATCTCACAGCCTGTGGGAAGGTTATTTCCCAGTCAGGCAGTCCTGATTTTAATGCTCCTGTACTTCCTTGATGGTAATGGGTTGTAGATACTGTGTGCTGGATGGAAAGGGACTTGTACAATTTTTGAGCCCTATTTAAGCAAAACTCTCGGTAAATGTCATTGATAGAGGAAAGGGAGACCTCAGTCATCTTCTCGGCCATTTTGATGATTCTCTACATTGACTTCTGGTCTGATGCTATGCAGCCACACACTACACAATGATGCAGCCAGATGAGGCAGTCCCAATTTTGCCCTTGTAAAATGTTGTCAAGATGGGGGTTGGTAGCCTTGCCCTAGTCAACCTCCTTAAGGAAATGCAGGCATTACTGCACTTCCCGACTAATAGAATGTGTAGTGACCCGAGGATAGGTCGCCCTTTGTATGAACTTTTTAAAAAAATTTTTATTTTTCACACCATAAATCACATTAGCCATGCTACACACTTTTTCTTTTTCACACATATACAGTGACTTTTTCTCCCCCCCCCCTCCTCCCAAGCCACCCCCCACCCCCCCCCCATCCATTTTAGGTATACAATCTAGGTTACATTAAACCAGTCAGATAATGTTGTCATTCAACAAAAATACACCAGAAATTCTACTGAGTCCATTCTTTTCTTTCCTTCTCCTTCCATCAACTTAGGTAATGATTGTCCCTGGTAGGTTTTCGCTATTGTATTTAATGTAAGGCTCCCATATTTGTTCGAATATTTCAATATTATTTCTTAAACTATATGTAATTTTTTCTAATTCATTTCTATATACCATTGTTGTATTTTCAGATTATCTTCCAATTTCCAGGTTGACATAATACATTTTTTTTGCTACGGCTAGGGCTATCTTAACAAATCTTTTTTGTGCATCCTCCAAATCAATTCCAAATTCTTTGTTTTTTATGTTACTTAGAAGAAAGATCTCTGGATTCTTTGGTATATTGTTTTCTGTTATTTTATTTAATATCTGATTGAGATCTTCCCAAAATTTTTCTACTTTCTCACATGTCCAGATTGCATGAATTGTTGTTCCCATTTCTTTTTTACATCGAAAACATCTATCAGATACTGTTGGGTCCCATTTATTTAACTTTTGCAGTGTAATGTATAGTCTGTGTAGCCAGTTATATTGTATCATACGTAGCCTCGTATTTATTGTATTTCTCATCGTTCCAGAACATAATTTCTCCCATGTTTCCTTTTTTATCTTTATATTTAAATCTTGTTCCCATTTTTGTTTAGTTTTACCATTTGTTTCCTCATTCTCTTTTTCTTGCAGTTTAATATACATATTTGTTATAAATCTTTTGATTAACATTGTATCTGTAATCACATATTCAAGGTTACTTCCCTCTGGCAAACTCAAATTGCTTCCTAATTTATCTTTCAAGTAGGATCTCAGTTGGTAATATGCCAGCGCTGTATCTCCCGTTATATTGTACTTATCTCTCATTTGTTCCAAGGATAAGAATCTACTTCCTGAAAAACAATTCTCTATTCTTTTAATCCCTTTTTTTTCCCATTCTCTAAAGGAAAGGTTATCTATTGTAAAAGGGAGTAACTTATTTTGCGTCAATATTAGTTTTGGTAATTGATAATTTGTTTTATTTCTTTCTACATGAATCTTCTTCCAAATATTGAGGAGATGATGTAATACTGGAGAAGTTCTATGTTGTACCAATTTTTCATCCCATTTATATAATATGTGTTCAGGTATCTTTTCCCCTATTTTATCTAATTCTAATCTCGTCCAGTCTGGTTTTTCCCTTGTTTGATAAAAATCTGATAGGTATCTTAATTGTGCGGCTCTATAATAATTTTTAAAGTTTGGCAATTGTAAGCCTCCTTGTTTATACCCTTCTGTTAATTTATCCAGTGCTATCCTCGGTTTCCCCCCTCTCCATAAGAATTTCCTTATTATTTTCTTTAACTCTTTGAAGAATTTTTCTGTCAGTTGTATTGGCAATGCCTGAAATAAGTATAATATCCTTGGAAAAATGTTCATTTTAATACAGTTTATCCTTCCTATTAGTGTTAGTGGTAGATCTTTCCAATGCTCTAAATCGTCTTGTAATTTTTTCATTAGTGGATAATAATTGAGTTTGTATAATTGGCCGAGATTTTTGTTTATTTGTACACCTAGGTATCTTATTGCCTGCATTTGCCATCTAAATGGAGATTCCTCCTTAAATTTTGAGAAATCCGCATTATTCATAGGCATTGCTTCACTTTTATTTACGTTTATCTTGTAACCCGACACTTCTCCATATTCCTTCAATTTCTTATATAATTCTTTTATTGATAGTTCTGGTTCTGTTAAGTACACTATAACATCGTCCGCAAATAGACTGATTTTATATTCCTTGTCTTTTATTTTTATTCCTTTTATATTATTATCTATTCTTATCAATTCTGCTAGTGGTTCTATAGCTAATGCAAACAATAAAGGTGATAGTGGGCATCCCTGCCGCGTTGACCTGCTTAAGTTAAATTGTTTTGATACATGTCCATTTACTGTCACTTTCGCTAACGGTCCCTTATATAATGCTTTAATCCAATTAATATACTTCTCCGGTAAACTGAATTTTTGCAATACTTTGAACAAATAATTCCATTCTACTCTGTCGAAGGCCTTCTCTGCGTCTAAAGCAACTGCTACTGCAGGTGCTTTATTTCCTTCTACTGCATGAATTAAGTTAATAAATTTACAAGTATTGTCTGTTGTGCGTCTTTTTTTGATAAATCCAGTTTGGTCTAAATTTACCATTTTTGGTACCTGCTCTGCTAATCTGTTTGCTAATAGTTTAGCTATTATCTTATAATCTGTGTTTAGTAAAGATATTGGTCTATATGACGCTGGTGAGAGTGGATCTTTCCCTTGTTTTAGTATTACTGTAATTATTGCTGTTTTACATGAATCTGGTAAGCTTTGTGTTTCATCAGTCTGGTTGATTACATCCAGGAGGGGCGGAATTAATAAGTCTTTAAATGTTTTGTATAATTCTATTGGGAGTCCATCCTCTCCTGGTGTCTTATTATTTGGTAATTTTTTTATTATCTCTTGTATTTGTACTGTTCCAAATGGTTCTGTTAATTTATTTTGTTCCTCTTTTTGTAGTTTTGGTAGTTCAATTTTAGTCAAAAATTCATCTATTTTCCCTTCTTTCCCTTCGTTTTCAGTTCGGTATAATTGTTCATAGAATTCTCTAAAGTTTTCCTTAATTTCTTTTGGATTATATGTAATTTGTTTGTCTTTTTTCCTTGATGCCAATACCATTTTCTTAGCTTGTTCTGTCTTAAGCTGCCATGCTAGGATTTTGTGCGTTTTTTCACCCAGTTCATAATATTTCTGTTTTGTCTTCATTATATTCTTCTCTACCTTATATGTTTGTAATGTTTCATATTTTATTTTTTTATCCGCCAATTCTCTTCTTTTAGTTGTGTCTTCCTTCATTGCTAATTTTTTTTCTATATTTACTATTTCCCTTTCCAACTGCTCTGTTTCCTGATTATAGTCCTTCTTCATCTTGGTTACATAACTTATTATTTGCCCTCTAATGAATGCTTTCATTGCATCCCATAGTATAAACTTATCTTCCACTGATTCCGTATTTATTTCAAAATACATTTTTAATTGTTTTTCAATAAATTCTCTAAAATCCTGCCTTTTAAGTAGCATGGGGTTTAATCTCCATCTATACATTCTTAGAGGCATGTCCTCTAGCTTTACTGTCAATATTAAGGGTGAATGGTCCGATAGTATTCTAGCTTTATATTCTGTTTTTCTTACTCTATCTTGCATACTAGCTGATAACAAAAATAGGTCTATTCTTGAGTATGTTTTATGTCTAGCCGAGTAATATGAATATTCCTTTTCTTTTGGGTTTTGTTTCCTCCATATATCCAAAAGTTGCATTTCTTGCATTGATTTAATTATGAATTTGGTTTCTTTGTTCTTTCTGTTAATTTTTTTCCCAGTTTTATCCATATTTGGATCCAAATTCAGGTTGAAATCCCCTCCTATTAGTATGTTCCCTTGCGTATTAGCTACCTTCAAAAAGATATCTTGCATAAACTTTTGATCTTCTTCGTTAGGTGAATATACATTAAGTAGATTCCAAAACTCCGAATATATCTGACATTTTATCATTACATATCTCCCTGCTGGATCTATTATTTCCTCTTCTATTTTAAATGGCACATTTTTACTAATTAATATAGCCACTCCTCTTGCTTTTGAATTATACGATGCTGCTGTTACATGCCCTACCCAATCTCTCTTTAATTTCTTGTGCTCCAATTCATTTAAGTGTGTTTCTTGGACAAATGCTATATCAATTTTTTCTTTTTTCAGTAAATTTAGCAGTTTCTTCCTTTTAATTTGGTTATGTATTCCATTAATATTTAAAGTCATATAGTTCAACGTAGCCATTTTATACTTTGTTTATCTTCCCTTTCTGTTTTTCCATCATTACCTTTCCTCCTTTTCCATTTCTGTTTTCTTATTTTAAACCCTTTATAAGACAACATTCCTAAAACATCAAACATTTTCCTTATTCTCCTATTTATAACTTCTTTAGCCCCAATCTCCCCTTCCCCTCCTCCCTTTGTATGAACTTCAAGTAACTTTGTGCTCTCCACCCTCTCTGTGATAGAACTATTGATGAGTAATGGAGAGTGGTCGACCTTCATCCTCTTGATGTCCACAATCATCTCCTTTTTCTTGTCCACATTGAGACTCAGGTTGTTGTTCTTGCTCTATTTTGCGAGGCACCCAACCGTCTCTCTGTAAGCCGACTCATTGTTGCTGATGAGACCATCTACTGTTGTATCATCCGCAATCTTGATGACTCTGTTAAAAACTAAATCAGCATAGCCCTGAGTTGTGCCACTGTTCGGCGTGATGAGACTTGAGATTTGGCTGCCATTGGACAGACTGGTCTTTCAGCCTTGAAGTCCAATGAGGCTAGATTATCCACCAGCCTTTGAAGCATCATTGTGTTGAACACTGAGCTGTAATGAATGAATAACAGCCTGGTGTTTGAAGCAACATTCTCTAGGTGGGCCAGGATATAGTCGAGGGTCAAGGACTGGTTTGGATGCTGGGCAAACTTGAATGGGACCAATTTTGCTGCAAGGTGTGAATTGTTCAAAGTTCAGATTTATTGTCAGAATACATACATGGCATTACAAACAACCCTGAGATTCCTTCTCCTGTGGGCCAGGCAGAATTTCTACTTAGCGGTGGTGCAAAAACCTGTACTCAAGAAAAAATATGTATGTAAAAGAGAGAAATGTTAACAAACCCTCCAGTTGTCTCCAACCCCATGATTCATTTTCCATGTGACCCCCCTGATTTTCCCTTGCTCCTTCCCTTCTCCCCTTCCCTATCTTTCTTTGTACTCTCAGTCTTCATGAAGAGTTGTGACCCCAAAATGTTGGCTTTTCTTTTTCTCCTCCCAATGATTCCTCCTGCAGATTTTTTTTTACACCAGATTCTCTCATGTGCTTCCAGATCACTGTGGTCCTGCATGATATACATAGTTGAAGTGACCAGTTTTATATTTTGGTATTGATAGCGTCTGTGACTAAATTGCATTCAGTCATAGGTCTTCATGTTGCAGATCCTGTTGTCCCTGATGGCTCCCTGAAATAAGAACATCTCTATTGATGTAGGTAGCAGCTTTAGATGCTGACTCCTTTAATGTGGGGTGTGGAACCGTATCCTTCTCAGTTTCATATACTAGTTTTTTTTTTGTTTTTTTTAATTTTTTTATTTTTCACACCATAAATCACAATAGCCAAGATATACACTTTTTCTTTTTCATACATTTACAGTGACTTTTTCTCCCCCCCCCTCCCTCCTCCCAAGCCACCCCCCACCCCCCCCCTCTCATCCATTTTAGGTATACAATCTAGGTTGCATTAATTCAGTCAGACAATGTTGTCATTCAACAAAAATACACCAGAAATTCTACTGAGTCCATTCTTTTCTTTTCTTCTCCTTCCATCAACTTAGGTAATGTTTGTTCCCGGTAGGTTTTTGCTATTGTATTTAATGTAAGGCTCCCATACTTGTTCGAATATTTCAATATTATTTCTTAAACTATATGTTATTTTTGCTAATGGAATACATTTATTCATTTCTATATACCATTGTTGTATTTTCAAATTATCTTCCAATTTCCAGGTTGACATAATACATTTTTTTGCTACGGCTAGGGCTATCTTGACAAATCTTTTTTGTGCATCTTCCAAGTCAATTCCAAATTCTTTATTCTTTATGTTACTTAGGAGAAAGATCTCTGGATTCTTTGGTATATTGTTTTCTGTTATTTTATTTAATATCTGATTGAGATCATCCCAAAATTTTTCTACTCTCTCACATGTCCAGATTGCATGAATTGTTGTTCCCCTTTCTTTTTTACATCGAAAACATCTATCAGATACTGTTGGGTCCCATTTATTTAACTTTTGCGGTGTAATGTATAGTCTGTGTAACCAATTATATTGTATCATATGCAGCCTCGTATTTATTGTATTTCTCATCGTTCCAGAACATAATTTCTCCCATGTTTCCTTTTTTATTTTTATATTTAAATCTTGTTCCCATTTTTGTTTAGTTTTACCATTTGTTTCCTCATTCTCCTTTTCTTGCAGTTTGATATACATATTTGTTATAAATCTTTTGATTAACATTGTATCTGTAATCACATATTCAAGGTTACTTCCCTCTGGTAAACTCAAATTGCTTCCTAATTTATCTTTCAAGTAGGATCTCAGTTGGTAATATGCCAGCGCTGTATCTCCAGTTATATTGTACTTATCTCTCATTTGTTCAAAGGATAAGAATCTACTTCCTGAAAAACAATTTTCTATTCTTTTAATCCCTTTTTTTTCCCATTTTCTAAAGGAAAGGTTGTCTATTGTAAAAGGGAGTAGCTTATTTTGCGTCAATATTAGTTTTGGTATTTGATAATTTATTTTATTTCTTTCTACATGAATCTTCTTCCATATATTGAGGAGACGGTGTAATACTGGAGAAGTTCTATGTTGTACCAATTTTTCGTCCCATTTATATAATATGTGTTCAGGTATCTTTTCCCCTATTTTATCTAATTCTAGTCTCGTCCAGTCTGGTTTTTCCCTTGTTTGATAAAAATCTGATAGGTACCTTAATTGTGCGGCTCTATAATAATTTTTGAAGTTTGGCAATTGTAAGCCTCCTTGTTTATACCATTCTGTTAATTTATCTAGTGCTATCCTCGGTTTCCCCCCTCTCCATAAAAATCTCCTTATTATTTTCTTTAACTCTTTGAAGAATTTTTCTGTCAGTTGTATTGGCAATGCCTGAAATAAGTATAGTATCCTTGGAAAAATGTTCATTTTAATACAGTTTATCCTTTCTATCAGTGTTAGTGGTAGCTCTTTCCAATGCTCTAAATCGTCCTGTAATTTTTTCATTAGTGGATTGTAATTGAGTTTATATAATTGGCCTAGATTTTTGTTTATTTGCACACCTAGGTATCTTATTGCCTGCATTTGCCATCTGAATGGGGATTCCTCCTTAAATTTTGAGAAATCCGCGTTATTCATAGGCATTGCTTCACTTTTATTTACGTTTATCTTGTATCCCGACACTTCTCCATATTCCTTCAATTTCTTATATAGTTCTTTTATTGATAGTTCTGGTTCTGTTAAGTACACTATCACATCATCCGCAAATAGACTGATTTTATATTCCCTGTCTTTTATTTTTATTCCTTTTATATTATTATGTATTCTTATCGATTCTGCTAGTGGTTCTATAGCTAGCGCAAACAATAATGGTGATAGTGGGCATCCCTGCCGCGTTGACCTGCTTAAGTTAAATTGCTTTGATACATGTCCATTTACTGTCACTTTCGCTAACGGTCCCTCATATAATGCTTTAATCCAATTAATATACTTCTCCGGTAAACTGAATTTTTGCAATACTTTGAACAAGTAATTCCATTCTACTCTGTCGAAGGCCTTCTCTGCGTCTAAAGCAACTGCTACTGCCGGTGCTTTATTTCCTTCTACTGCATGAATTAAGTTAATAAATTTACAAATATTGTCTGTTGTGCGTCTTTTTTTGATAAATCCAGTTTGGTCTAAATTTACCATTTTCGGTACCTGTTCTGCTAATCTGTTTGCTAATAGTTTAGCTATTATCTTATAATCTGTGTTTAGCAGAGATATTGGTCTATATGACGCTGGTGAGAGTAGATCTTTCCCTTGTTTTAGTATCACTGTAATTATTGCTGTTTTACATGAATCTGGTAAGTTTTGTGTCTCATCAATCTGGTTGATTACATCCAGGAGGGGCGGTATTATTAGATCTTTAAATGTTTTGTAGAATTCTATTGGGAGTCCATCCTCTCCTGGTGTCTTATTATTTGGTAAATTTTTTATTATCTCTTGTATTTCTACTGTTCCAAATGGTTCTGTTAATTTATTTTGTTCCTCTATTTGTAGTTTTGGTAGTTCAATTTTAGTCAAAAATTCATCTATTTTCCCTTCTTTCCCTTCGTTTTCAGTTCGGTATAATTGTTCATAGAATTCTCTGAAGTTTTCCTTAATTTCTTTTGGATTATATGTAATTTGTTTGTCTTTTTTCCTTGTTGCCAATACCATTTTCTTAGTTTGCTCTGTCTTAAGCTGCCATGCTAAGATTTTGTGTGTTTTTTCACCTAGTTCATAATATTTCTGTTTTGTCTTCATTATATTCTTCTCCACCTTATATGTTTGTAATGTTTCATATTTTATTTTTTTATCCGCCAATTCTCTTCTTTTGGTTGTATCTTCCTTTATTGCTAATTTTTTTTCTATGTTTATTATTTCCCTTTCCAACTGCTCTGTTTCCTGATTATAGTCCTTCTTCATCTTGGTTGCATAACTTATTATTTGTCCTCTAATGAATGCTTTCATTGCGTCCCATAGTATAAACTTATCTTCCACTGATTCTGTATTTACTTCAAAGTACATTTTTAATTGTTTTTCAATAAATTCTCTAAAATCCTGTCTTTTAAGTAGCATGGGGTTTAATCTCCATCTATACATTCTTTGAGGGATGTTCTCTAGCTCTATTGCCAATAACAGGGGTGAGTGGTCCGATAATAGTCTAGCTTTATATTCCGTTTTCCTAACTCTCCCTTGAATGTGGGCTGATAACAGGAATAGGTCTATCCTTGAGTATGTTTTATGTCTAGTCGAGTAGTATGAGTATTCCTTTTCTTTTGGGTTTTGTTTCCTCCATATGTCCACAAGTTTCATTTCTTGCATTGATTTAATTATAAATTTGGTTACTTTGTTCTTCCTGTTAATTTTTTTCCCCGTTTTATCCATATTTGGATCCAAATTCAGATTGAAATCCCCTCCTATTAGTATGTTCCCTTGCGTATTAGCTACCTTCAAAAAGATATCTTGCATAAACTTTTGATCTTCTTCGTTAGGTGAATATATATTAAGTAGATTCCAAAGCTCCGAATATATCTGACATTTTATCATAACATATCTCCCTGCTGGATCTATTATTTCCTCTTCTATTTTAAATGGCACATTTTTGCTAATTAATATAGCCACTCCTCTTGCTTTTGAATTATACGATGCTGCTGTTACATGTCCTACCCAATCTCTCTTTAATTTCTTGTTCTCCAATTCAGTTAAGTGTGTTTCTTGGACAAATGCTATATCTATTTTTTCCTTTTTCAGTAAATTTAGTAGTTTTTTCCTTTTAATTTGGTTATGTATTTCATTAATATTTTGAGTCATATAGTTCAGCGTAGCCATTTTATATTTTGTTTATCTTCTCTTTCCGTTTTTCCATCATTACCTTTCCTCCTTTTCCATTTCTGTTTTCTTATTTTCAACTCTTTATCAGACAACATTCCTACAACCTCCAACATTTTCCTTATTCCCCTATTTCTATCTTCTTTATCCCCAACCTCTCCTTCCCCTCCTGAGTTGTCCTTTATCCCTTGTCGGACAACCACATCTCCCCTCTCCATTTGGATTTGCGAATCCACTCGCAAGCATCAACTGATTTTGCAGTGACCGCTCTTTTCCCCCACCCAGCCCCCCCCAGAAAAGATTTCACTTTTTATATGTCACAAAGGTCACTCTTTTAATTCCCTCCTTATTCTCTCTATTCCATTACCTTCCCTTATTAATTCTTGTCTATACTATCTATGTTTTCCTCTAATTACAGATACTTTCACGTATGCCCATTGTCTCTATTCACTCTTATACCTCTTTACCCGCATACATATCAATCGTGGTCATTTTTACCCTCATTACCCGTCTTCATCCCTCAGTCTATTTTTGTCTTTACCCACATACATATCAATCGTGATCATTTTTACTCTCATTACCCGTCTTCATCCCTCAGTCTATTTTTGTAATTGTTCTGCAAATTTTCGTGCTTCTTCTGGATCCGAGAACAGTCTGTTTTGTTGTCCTGGAATAAATATTTTCAATACTGCAGGATGCTTCAGTGTAAATTTATATCCTTTCTTTCATAAAATCGCTTTTGCTGTATTGAACTCTTTTCTCTTCTTTAGGAGTTCAAAGCTTATATCTGGATAAATGAAGATTTTTTGCCCTTTATACTCCAGTGGTTTGTTGCCCTCTCTTACTTTTTCCATTGTCTTCTCCAGTACCTTTTCTCTTGTAGTATATCTTAGGAATTTTACTACAATAGATCTTGGTTTTTGTTGTGGTTGTGGTTTAGGGGCCAATGCTCTATGTGCCCTTTCTATTTCCATTTCTTGCTGTAGTTCTGGACATCCTAGGGCCTTAGGGATCCATTCTTTTATAAACTCCCTCATATTCTTGCCTTCTTCATCTTCCTTAAGGCCCACTATCTTTATGTTATTTCTTCTGTTATAATTTTCCATTATATCTATTTTTTGGGCTAGTAATTCTTGTGTCTCTTTAGTTTTTTTATTAGATTCCTCCAATTTCTTTTTTAAGTCTTCTACCTCCATTTCTTCTGCTATTGCCCGTTCTTCCATCTTGTCCATTTTTTTCCCCATTTCTGTTAAGGTCATATCCATTTTATTTATTTTCTTTTCTGTGTTGTTTATTCTTCTTCTTAAATCATTGAATTCCTGTGTTTGCCATTCTTTAAATGACTCCATGTATCCTCTAACAAGAGCAAGTATATCCTTTACCTTGCCTTTCCCTTTATCTATTTCACTGTATTCTTCCTCTTCTTCTTCCTCTGGGTTGGCCATCTGTTGTTTCTTTGATGCCCTTTCCTCCTCTTCTTTCTTGTTTCCATTGTCTTCTGTGGTCTCTTCTTGCTGCAGGTGTTCTGCAGCTGTCGTTGCCGGCTGTGGAGATCGACTCCCCAGCTGGTCCCCCCTCCCGTCGGTGTGTTTTTTTTCATGCGCATCGCGCATACGCGAGGAGTCGCGCATGCACGGTTGCGCACTTTTACTCGGCTCTGTGAGCCATTGTTGTAGTTCTTTTTCTACCGACCTGAGGTAGTGGGGTCCTCTCTCCACCGCGGGCCTCTTCGGACAGGTAAGGCCTTCACCTTTTTCCTCCGTTGTCTTCTCTTCCTCTCTTCTTTCCGTTGATTTTGATTTTTCTCCTTTTGTCTCCATCTTCTTTCCACCTTTATACTCACTTTTCTTTAACTTGTATTTCTGTGCCTTTGTATTTTCTCTTGTTTTTCCCGACTTTTCTGGAGAGGGCTGGAGTTCACCGTCCGGCCACTACTCCATCACGTGACTCCTCCCATATACTAGTTATTAAAGGACAAAAAAATGTAAATGCCAGAAATTCTTTGAAGACCAGGCTTCATTTGTGGAGTAAGCCACAAACTCTCTTTGAGATCATTGACATTCCGTTGGAGAAGATGGACATACATTTTCTTAGGAAGAAGATGCATGATAAGAAAGGGATTTTTCTCTCTTGAGAAAATAGGAAGGTTGCATTTGTAAGCAGCTTTATTAAGTTCTTGAAGCAGCAGCTGCTTTGCAAATTTAGTGCTGGTTATTTGTGGCCTTTCACTGATTATAATTTTTACAAGAAAGCAGCCTCTATCCCCAAGGACCCATGCCACTCAGGTTGTGCTCTCTTCTCACTGCTACCATCAGGAAGGATGTACAAGAGCCTGAAGACAAACACCCATCGTGACAAAAACAGCTTCCCTTCTGCCATCAGATTTTGGAATGGACAATGAACCACAGACACTGCAACACTTCTCTCTCTTTTGAACTTTTCTATTTATTTATTTAAAATGTAATTTATAGCAAATTTATACTTGTAATGCTGTTGCAGACAATAAATTTCGTAACATGTTTGTGACGGTGAATCTGATTTTGGGGGCGGCATAGTTAGCATAGCGTTTAGCACAGCGCTGTTACAGCGCCAGCAATTGGGACCATGGTTCAATTGGGACCTGTCTCTAAGGAGATGTTATGTTCTCCCCGCGTCTGTGTGGGTTTTCCCCAGGAGCTCCAGTTTCCTCCCACTGTTTCAAACTTACCAGGGATAAATAGGGACAAAATGGGCTGTTACTATGTTGTTTGTTTAAATTTAAAAAAAAGAATTAATTTAAAAACAAAATCTGACAAATGCTGAAGTTGCTGTGTTTTGTTTTCCCCTTCAGATATGCCGCTCCATGTGCGACGAAGCAGTGACCCTGCACTGGTTGGTCTTCTGTCCTCGGTCACAGGACCTAATCCTAATTCATCAGAACCATCGCGCAAAAATCCCACTCGGTGGTCAACAACACCAGGTTTTCCAAAGCCAAGCCAAACTTCAGGTAGCCTTGATAGAAAAAAGGTGGGTTCCCACAACCTTCTCTTTATTTTGTGTCTGTAAGTTTTCATTGTTCAATGCCTTTCATAACTTGATGATCTATTATTGCACTTTCCTTCCAAAGGAATGCCTTCTTCGAAATGTTGTTACTGCTAATGTATTCTGGTTGGAGTGAAGGGCACGACTGATAAGATTAGGCAACTCTGGGTGACAAGGAATATTGAGGTTCTGGTCAGGAAAAAGATGGAGATTTATGTCTGGTATCGGCAGCAGGGATGTAAAGGATATGGGAGGCCACAAGATGGAAATCAGGAGCGCACAAAGAGGAAATACTTGGCAGATGAGCTGAACGAGAACCTTTAAATAATCTATGTAAAATGATAACTAGGGTGAGAATAGGCGATGTATCAATGTATGGAGCCATGGGAGATGGGCAGTCTTAAAATGATGGCTTCTCATGAAGATGGTCTTCGAAACTAAAGAGTTCAAGGAATAAAATAGTCGTTTTCTGAAAAACATCAGCATAACAAAAGGGGTGTTGCCGTTCATGAGGCACATAAAGATGGAGAAACCCTTGGGGTCTGACGAAGTATATGCAAGGACATTGTGGGAAGCAATTGCTGGGGCCCTGGCAGAGATTTTTGTACCTTTGTTAGAGCTGCAGGTGAGGTACCAGAGGACTGGATTGTGGCAAATGTGCCTTTGAGAAAGGGTATACCGACAAGCCCATGAATGATACGCTGGTGAGCCCAACATCAGTGTATGGGAAGTTATTGGTGGGGATTCTAATGGATAGAATCTATCTGCATTTGGAGAGGTAGGAATAATTAGGGATAGTCTGCATGGCTATGTATAGATAAAATTGTGTCTCATGAGTTTCATTGAGTTCCTTGAACATGTGACTGAGAGGACTGATGAGAGCAGGGCAGTGGATATATTCTATCTGGACCTGGTCTTTGACAAGGCTCCAAAGGGTGGGCTTGTCTGGATGATCCAAGGTGAGCTGGCCAATTAAATACAAAATTGGATTGCTGGAAGGAATTAGAGAGTGGTTAGTAGAAGGTAGTTTTTCAGATTGAATTGCCTGTGACCAATAGTGCATGAGAGGGGTTAATGCCGAGTCTACTTGTTTGTTACATTTGTGCTATGATTTGAACAAGAATGTTACGTGGCATGATCAGTACCACACCAACGTTGGGTGGTGTGGTAGACAGTGAAGAATTTTGCCCATTTTCTCAGTTGATCTAGATCATGTTGTCACCTTAAACAAAGGAATGGCAAATTAAATTCAACTCTTCTGATGTTGATGGTTCCTTTCGGTCAGTTTGTGGGGTTTGAGATGAGGATACCCCACTCCTCAGAAAGGAGCAACATGTGCATGAATGGATTTAAGTGAGCAGGCGTTGCACAGGTCCAGACCCATCCTCCTGACATCCCCTCCCGGATCCAACGACATGGTGAGGTCCAAGATGGCTGGGGGAAGTTCTGTTGCAGTGAATGGCCAGACCAAGCTTCAATGCAAGGGATGCCCTTTCTGAGCTTTGTGGGACATGTTTGCTAGATGGCCATCGACCCTTAAAGAGGGTCTGTCCACCCTTTGACAGGTCTCGTTTTTCAGGGTGTCTAGCCATCCTCCGAACCAGGCATGCTTGAGCCCACCTGACCATGCGACAGGGTTACATGATACCAGTAGCACTTAGAAGAATGAACTGATACCAAGACAAGATGAAGGAACAGAAGTAGGCCATTTGGCCCATCGAGTCTGCTCCGCAAATCAGGAGCTAAACTGATCTCACTTCCAGTTCCTATTTCTTACTTTTCCCCCATATCCCTTGATACCTTGACTAATTAGGTATCAGTCAATCTCCCCTTAAACTCCTCCAATGATTGGGCCTCCACAGCTGTATGTGGCAACGCATTCCACAAATCCATGTCCCTTTGGCCACTTCCCGACTGCTATTTGGGGGCCTGTATACAACTGCCAATAGGGTCCTTTTTACTCTTGCCATTTCTTAAGTCCACCCATTCGGATTCTACCTCATCTGACCTTATGACCCTTCTTTCTAGTGATTTAATATCATTGCTTACTATTAGGGCCACACCATCCCCTCTATCCACCTGCCTATATTTCCTGTACAATGTGTACCTTGGACATTCAGCTCCCAATCACATTCATCGTTAAGCCATGTCTTGGTGAAGGCCACAGTGTCATATCTTTCAGTGTGTCACTGCCCAACAAGTCCTCTATTCCTTAGGCTCCATGCATTCGAGTACATGTTACAATTACAGTAACAAGTACTGTTACTGATTTTGCCATCTTTCTATTGTACAGTAAATTATCATGTCTTTTTACCTGCCTTTATTGTCTTCTTTGCTGCACCTTATTTTTGATTTTTTTCTAATTTCCTCTTCTCGACCCAAACTCGCTAATTCCCTTCTACTGTAACAGATTATAGATATGTTTTTGGGATACAAATTGGGGCAGGTTTTTTAGAGTAGGTCATAAACAAACACTTTAAAACAGATCTTATTTAAAATACTGAAGCGCTGCTCATGCTGAACAGTCCAGTGCCAAGAGCCTTTGCAAAAGCTTTGGAGAGTGCCCGAGAGACGTCACTAATGGATTGTTGTTTACAAAAAGGCAACAGATGAAAGAACTCTATGCAGGCTGTCTGGAGTGGAACTTGCTGTTCCAAGAGGATCATGTGGTTTGCAAGCAAAGAGAGTAAAACCGGCTTTTTCTCTGAGAGTTAGAGAGAGAGGGAAATCAGTTCTGCAGTTTTACAGTCAGCAGCAGCAACTAGAAATGGAATAGGACAAGCTGGCAAGCTTGTGGAAAACCCCATTTGGAAGACAGGTTGTGATTGCTTAGTTCAGCCTGGTCAAAGCCCTTGTGGTTCATGCAAGAAAAGAGGACTTGCTGCCTAATGTTTCACTTGAAATAAGAAAAACAAAAAGGAACTCTGTCGTGACCTGAAAAAAAGAGGTTATCATCTGGAGAACCCTGATGGGGCAAGTTTCTTCGGCAAGAGACTGAAGTGGCTGGTTACAAGGAATCAGTTGTAGTTGTCCAGCAAACAACAAATCTCTCTCTCTCTAAAACCGACAAGAACCTTCCTGAGCGGTAACGATTTACCTTTCCAGCACCAAAGCCTGGTGAACTTCATAAATGTTAAATTCTGTGCACAGTATAAGAATTGCCTGCAACCAGTAAACTTGGAGGAATGAGAAGTGAGATTGGACTGTGAATCAAAGAACTCTTCTAAACTTACATACACATTACATACAAGTGTTTAAAGATAATTAAAAGCAACTTTTGTTTAAGTGACCATTTGTCTTGGTGAATATCTATTGCTGCTGGGTTTTGGGGTCCTCTGGGCTCATAACACTACCTTAATCTTTACATTCACATTCTGATTCCCACCCCCACCGTTTAAACCCTTCAGCAAACATACACATCAGGATAGTGGACCCCCTCCAGTTCAGGTGCAGTTGTCCTTTTTGTAGAGGTCCAACCTTCCTCCAGAAGAGATCCCAATGATCCAGAAATCTGAACACCTGTCCCCTACACTAACTCTTCAACCACGCATTCATGTACCACAACTTCCTGTTCCTACCCTTTCTGGTGCATGGCACAGGCAGCAAACCTAAGATTATCACCCTTTGTGTCCTGTTTATTTTTAAACTTCTTTCCTAACTCCCTGTATTCCTTCTTCAAGACCTCATCCCTTCTCTTATCTGTCATTGGTTCCTACATGGACCACAACGCCCGGCTGCTCATCCTCCTCCTCCAGAATCCTATGAACTCTATCAGAGATTCCCCTGACCCTGGCACCTGGGAGGCCACATACCATCTGGGAGCCTCGATTCATTCACAGAATCCTCTTCTACTCATATAACCAACGAGTCTCTAATTAGTATAGCGCTCCTCTCCTTCTGAGCTGGGGGGAACCACTTTGACTTGTCCCTGGTAGGTCATCCCCACCAACGGTATCCAAAATGGTATACCTATCGTTGGTGGAACAGCCACAGAGGTGCGCTACACTATCTGACTCTTCCCCTTCCCTCTCCTGATAGTCACCCAGCTACCCGTCTGCTGAATTTTAGGGTGACTGTCTCCTTGAAACTACTGACTAAAACTGCCTCTGCCTCCCTCAAGAACTGGAGTTCATCCAGCTCAAGTTCCCTAACTCAGATTTAAGGAACTGCAGCTGAATGCACCTTTTGCAGGTTTAGCCACCTGGGACTACACTGTCTCAGATTTCCCACATCGCACAACCAGAGTAATGATGTATTCTGTGGAATTAAACCAGTGCAGGACATACAGCAACTGACACAGCCCAAGTGGATGATTGCAGAACAGAGACCTACCTCAAGGTACAAGAACATAGTTCCCTGAAAGTGGTGATGCAAATAGACGGTAATGAAGAAGGCGCAGGGCATTGAGAACAAGTGTTGGAACATTGATTCCTGTGATAGCAGGACAAGATGTTGGTGCGACTGCACTTTGGAGTATTTAATGTAATTCTGGTTGTCATGCCTTCAGAAGGATGTGATTAAGCGCGAGAGGGCGCAGGAAAGATTGAAAAATATGTTTCCAGATTTGGAATGCGTGAATTAAAAGGTGGGACTGGATAAGGTGATCTGTTTTCCTTGGACCAAAGGAAACTGAGGAGTGACCTTAATGAGGCTTATACCAGCATGAGGGGCATAGATCAGTTGGTTGGCCAAAGTCTTTCTCCCAGAGTATGTGACTCCAAATTAGAGGGTAAAAGTTTAAGATGAGAGGGAAAAGTTTTAAAAGGAAGTTTTACCAGAGTTGGTGGTGGGTTTATGGAACAAGCTGCAAGTGGAAGTGGTGGAGGTGATTACAATTACAATGTTTAAAATACATTTAGAACAGTGCATGGATAAGCAAGATTGAAAAGGATATGGGCCAAATGCAGGCAAATTGGACAAGTTCACTTTTGCACCTAAGTTTGCATGGATGAATTGGGTTGAAAGGCTATAATTTGATGCTAAAGAATCATGGTCAGTCCATTTTCTTGGGCTTCAAAATTGAACATCTGGGTGAACTCTAATTAAATAGAATTAATAGCATGATAACACTGTACCCAAAGGACATTTTGAATAAACAAGGATGAGGGATAAGAACACATAATTTACTCAACTACAAAGACTGATTTACAGAGCGGCAATAAAACATTGTCTTTAAAAAGGGAATATGCTAAGTTGTTTTGTGAAGATGTAAAGTGATGCATATCTTTGTGATTAATTTACTTTCTAAAATATTACTTCTGTAAATCTTACTTCAATATATATTAGCAATCAATGCAGTCTATAATCTTGCACACTGATTATTCCCTTCACTGTGTAGCTGCTATTTTTGAACTCCAATGGTGTAATCCTTCAACTTTCAATTATAAAATAATTTATTTTAATTTACAATCTTCTGGCTAAATCAAGTGCTATTGCAGTGGAATCTTTTTGAATGATACCTATACGTTTAAGAAAAAAAAATCATTATGTATGCATCTTAAACTGCTTTGCAGACAATCTAGAATTTTTCAGAAACATTGGAATTTCATTTGTCTACAGCAAAAAGGAATTGATTCTTGTCATTTACTGCTGAAATATGAAGGCTTACGTGAGGTGGTGAGGTGATCTTGAAATACTTTGGATGATTGAGTATAAACTCCATTATTTAAAATGGGAAAGTTTGGCTTTTAGTTGCCTGGAATGTTTTCTGGAAGAAGCTGCACTGTACAGAATGGGATAAAGTTTAACTAATCAATATATGAAATTCTGCTGGAAAATGAATGTATACCATTTGGACTGTAGAAAAATCTTCACTAATCTGATAGAATAATTATCCATCGAGTTTGAAGGAAAATTTACCCCTGGATGAAGGATTATAGTTTTTTTGTAGCCTGGTTCACAGCAACCTTCTAAAACACATTATAGAAAAAGGCTGTTTAGTCATGTGATGATGTCAATTCATTAAATTTCCAATGCCATTCCTCTCTTCCCTCCTCTTATATTGCTTCTTTTAAGATACTTAATGAATATCCTTGGCAATATAAACTCGTTTCTGTGGTTGCTTAGAATTAAATGTTCTCTGTTCTTGTAGGAAATTTCCTAACTTTCCTATCAATCTCATGAAATTTCTCATCCTCCATTTGTTGCTTGTTGATTTATTGCTCTTTGATAAAGAGTCCTTCATGGTTTTCTTTCAAAACTTTAATAAATTCAAAAACTCAATAGATCACCCATCAGATTCCTTTTTTTCAATGAAAAAGCCCAAATGATAGATGGATTTTGAAACCAAGCTCTCTTATGTTGCTGTGTATAGACTGAATAGTTTGCTGTAAGGTCAGAAATGACCATATAATAGGTTTGATGTTGAAAAACAATTTTAAGAGTTGTTTTTGTAAAGTAGCAGCTTTGAATCCCTCATACTCTCTCTCATGTTCTTGTTGAAAAACTGTGCTTTTAGAATGGTATACATGTTATTTTCTTTAGCTCTGTGTTTGCACAGGACAATGGGTCTTTCAAGTGCCCTGCTGCCCATCATCCATAAACCTAGAAATTCATATAATGGAATAAATATCTTTGGAGTATCCTTCAGTAATGAAAATGAGGTATTTCTGCAACTACACTATGATGGAGAATGTTCACAGGAATTGATTGTTCTCAACTTGGTGGGTGGGGCTTAAGGGAATAAATTCTAATTGAATAGTTGGTGCAGGATGGGAGGATGGAAAAAAAGTTCAACTACTTTTTAGCTTAACAACAGAAACTTTGCTCATTTGCTTGGAGAACAGGTCAAAACATACTTCAAATCAAATGTCGTGCATATGACAAATAAAACAAACTATTTTGAAATGCTCAGCGCCTCAGGCTGCAGTTGTGGCAAGAGAACTGCAGGCAGCATTCGAGGCGGTTGATTTTCAGGAGAGCAGAAGGCAGGAGATAGCTTGATGGTCTTGATGAAGGGTGTTGGCCTGAAACATTGTGGTTCCTTTATCTCCCACTGATGCTGCTCACTTGCTGAGTTCCTTCAGCAGATTGTGTTTTGCTCTAGATTCCAGGATCTGCCCTCTCTAGTGTGTCTGCAATAGACTGCTGGTTCTACATCCCCATACGCTGTGAAACTTCCTGAAGATTTATTGAATGTGTTTTATTTCAACATCTGATGCATTTTGAATTTGGATAAACACAAAGACTCATCTGAATGATCTTTACTATTCATACATGTTGTTACTCTATAGCAGTCAACAGGTATTGAATAGTGAAGATCATTCAAATTAGTCTATACCAGTACTGAATAAAATTGAACAGTAGGTTAAATAGATTGTGAATGCCTGAATGTATGGAGAATCTGAAGCAAATATGGAAATTCTCCATTCAATAGACAATAGGTGCTGGAGTAGGCCAATTGGCCTGTCAAGCCAGCATTTATCGGATCATATCAGCAAAAACAGTATCAAACTGAGGGATGTGTGACTCTTGCTGCTACCTTTGGAAAGATGGTACTGAAGTCCAGAACCACAAGGTTCAAGACCATTTTCTTTCCAACAACTGTCAAGCTTTTAAACCTCCTTGAACTACACTGGGACCTCCAAAGCTCTTTTCTGAATTATTTCACTATTTCATCGACTCAATTTTATTTTTCTTGCATTAACTATAACTGTGAATATTTATTCTCTATTTATATCTTATCTATTTTAGACTGGGGTAATTTAATGCATGCTATTGTTGCTGATTTTTTCCAAAAAGCACCAGTTGGCTGCAGGAAGTAAGAATTTCAGGGCATATGTACATCGCATAATGTATATGTCAACAAACTCACCATTGTCATTACATTAATGGAAACACTGGCAGAGTTGTTTATTCAGAGATTTGGCTGAAATAAAGATGATAATTTTGGATGATACATACTGTAGAGTCAAGAAAGAGCTGTCCAGTTTGTGATCCTTGCAGTTGACATGCCACTTCTGGTTAGTGCTTTGGCATTGCCCATTAGTTCTACTTCCTATTTTCTTCATTTTAAGATTCTAGGCTAATTCGACAAACCATCTACAAATTGTGCAGCTATCCTGCAAAATTCTGGTCATAATTTTTCCCTGAGAAATTTGTTTCTATTGCACGAATGAATATGATTCATGCGAATGTTAACAAATCAGATTCTCTAATTTTGTGACAATAACTAAAGGAACAAAAAGAATTCCATTATTTTTGAAACTTGTATTATGCATGAATTGTCACCTGAGATGAGTGAACTTAAGTTGTGTTATGGAGTGCAGATTGACTCCCTTCATGGCTAAAAACAAAATTATGCTTTCACTTTTTGTCTATCACATGTATAGAAGGAACCAACTCAGAGGAATCCAGTGAATGGACAGGACAACTACAGGAGTTTGCCCAGAGATGCAGGCCATTGGGCAAATCAGTTTCAACGAGACAATGCCCGATCATCTTTAAGTGCCACCCACCCTATGGTAGACAAATGGCTGGAACGGCAGGAACAGGTAATTTCATTATGTTTAAACGTGAACACATTAGAAAAAAAGCAAATGTTTACATACTCTGGAAATCTGAAATAAAAATGGAAGGTGATGAAAATTTTAATGTTTTGATGTAGATCTGCAATCAGATTTGAGTTATTAACATGGACTTATACAGAAATTCACCTGAGAGACTTTAATGTGCACAGATGAAGGTGAGAAAGACCACTGAAAGTGATATGTGCAAATGTCACTTTTAAAGGTTTTCTTTATTGAGCAGAAATTCTGGAGTGTCACTTTAGTTTTGTTTTTAAAAAAAAAGATCCAGCCTCTGTTGACAAAGTCTTTCCATTGTATTGGTGTGAGGATGTTTATTATGTTATGTAGTCCTCCAATTCATTCAGAAGCAATTTGTTCGTTTATGTCATTCTGTCAAGAGTTCATTGTTAAAATGATTAAAAAATGTGTTCATTGTCAAAAAGGAAGTGGGAAATTCTGGGTTTCTGCAGAGCTTGCCACTTCACTATTTTTATTTTTTAACTATGAAAGATAGTGACAAATATGCCATTAATAAGGATTGCACACCTTGACAAAAGTCTCTCTTCAAGATATTAGTGAGATAAATGTGGAACTGGAAGCAGCATAGAATGCCAAATTCTAACTTTACTTGAACATTAATGAGGAATAAAGAAGTTCTATAAGTCAGGCTTGCTAACTTTACATCAAATCTGATGGTATCTGAATGAATGAAAAAAGTTTCTTGTACAGATGCGATGTAAGTCTTATGGGTGCATAACACAAAACATTTAAGAAGAGAGAAAAATTTATAACGTTAGAAAAAGAAGAAGGGATTTAATAAATAAATACTCTTAATTGTCAGGATCATTTCTAGCTAGAGGAGCACAAAGGGTACCAAGGCCGAAAATGTTTCAGGTTGATTTCCCTGTCCTCTTTGAAGTAGCATTCCTGATTTCAACTTAAAATCTTCTTTGCATTGTGACTTAGATTAAAAATGAATACCCTGTAATTGGCCTTGTGTTCTTAGTTAACATTTTATTTATTGTTAATCGCTAATTGAGGTGGAAGTAAAAAAAAAATCCACAAAGGTGTGTCTGAAATCACAAACAGACATGAAGAATATTTTCCCACAGGGGAATAGTGAACTGGATAAGTTTCATCATCATCCTGTTGCTTTTATATTTGCCATTACTGAGACTGGCTATTTTTAAAATATTAGGCTTATTTAATTTCTTGAATTTAAATTCTTTGGGATTTGAACATGAGTTTCTGGATTAGAGAATGAAAATTGTGGCTTACCAACCATGTTACTGTGTGACTGGGTCTGAATAAGGAGGCTAATTTGGAGTTAATCCGATCTATTTACCACTCACTTCTTAGGCATTGCATTCTAAAGTCTAAAGACACTAAAATTTGTTAGCATACTTAATACAAGCCTGAAAAAACCCTGCATCCACGCAGTCCTGAAAAAAGTGTCATTCTGAAAGGTTTTTCCACCTGGAATACTGCTTGATCCACTTTGTACAGTCTCTTGTGTCTCCAGTATATTTCTCCTATCTACCAATTTGTCCAATTTCATTTTCTCATATCAATCTCATTAGCCATGGGCTTGCAGCCTTTGGTTTTTAAACATTACTTATTTCCCTTTGCTCATTCATTTTGTCTGAAACCATGTTCTAATTCCATGAGCCACTTGTAAGAGCAAAAGAATTAGGGGCAGGAGTAGGTGGGGCAGTAATTCAAGCCTGCTCCACCATTTATCAAGATCACGGTTGATCTTCCATTTCAGTGCCATCTTCCAGCAGTATTCTCATATTCCTTGATTTTCAAAATGTCATGAAATCACCAGATCTCCATTTTGAATGATATATGATTTTTTGAGTAAAGAAATTTCTCCTCATCACACTTATAAATGGCTTACTCCTTTGACTCAGTTGTTTAAGAACTCATCCTGGAAATATTCTTTCTGCATCTGACATCTGTAAGAAAGACCAATGTACTGTATACTTGGAACAAAATGCAAATCCAAACAGATACTGAATTTCTAAATAAAGCCAAAAAAAAATTCTTTAAAATTAAATTGTGAAGCTCTCCTCGCGTACAGTATATCTGAGCACTCACCCACTCATTCTCTGCAGATTTGAGCTATCTTCTCACACTGAGTGATACAACTGAAGTTACTGACAAGACAAGAAAATAAGATCATGCAAAACACCACACCTGGAAATTATTTTGTAAATTTCAGTAAAATCCCCTCTTATTCTAAGCTCCAGTCCACTCAATCTCTTCACATTTAAACATGCCTTTCCTGGAAATAGTCCACTGAATTTTGTTTTTGAACTACTTTCGTTTCCATCCATTTCTTCACTTCTACTGCAGTCTCAGCAACACTATCTACCCTGACAGCCACCTTTCTCCACCTTGCCATAGCTTCCTAACTTACTAAACCTGAGGCTATACTTTTTCCCAGGGTGCTTGCAGTTATGCCCAGAATCGATGCCTTTTCATTGGAGCCTCTCCAGGAATGTGGGATGGCCACCACAAATAATGAAATTATTGGCTTCATAAGATCTAATCTTGATAGGAACTGCTCACAGCTGCCACCAAATTATTATTCATTTCTGTGCAAATGATAATCATTTAATTACTTTTTCTCTTGAGAACATACAAACTAAACAATCAGCAATATTTTATTTCTAAATAAGTAAAATGTAGAAAATATGCACATTCAAAATAAAATATTTGTAAAGGAAGTCAAGTGTCAGTGAGTGAGTGAAGCTACAAATGTCAATAATTGAATGTTAATTTGTATATTATTTGGCACAGAAGTATTATACAGCCATTAATTTTGTGAAGAGTTTATTCATTGATCTCATTCCTGGTTTGTCAGCTACTTCAGTTGTATCATTCAGTGTAAAGATAGAAGAAATAGAAATGCATGACTTGTGGGCAGGCCATTTGGCCCAACATTCACACTGACCAATGAGCTCCTCTCCATGTTAATTCCAACGCCCAGCATTTGATCCAGAGCTTTCTATGTCCAGCCAATTCAAGTGCTCATTTGGACACTCCTTAAATGTAGTCATTTACTCCTTCAGGCAGTGCACTCCAGGTACTTCCACCCACAAAGAGGATCCCATTCATACCCCCTCTAAATTTCTTCCCACACACCCTCAGTACTTAAAAATAATTTAAACCTGCATTATGTATGCATGTGTGTTCCATGTAAGGTAAAAGTTAAAAAGATTATTTAAAAAAAAATGAGGCTCCACGTGCAAATTTCATATCTGATTGGCCTTGCATTTCATGCCAAATAAGAGGATCAGCCTGTATGGTCTCATGGCAGTAAGTTGACCCAATTCGTTTGCTTGGATTTGCTGATGGAGATTGCGTGGAGAAATTACATATTTATCTTCAACTGGAAATTGTTGAGGTCTGCTTTCTGTTCTATCAGCTGAGCTTTGGTTCTTTGTGATGTTTGGTTCTGAACCGTTAACAGAAGGGAATGAGGAAAAGTCTCTCCTGGATCCATTAATTGTAATTTGTAAATTTTGATTACGAATGACAATGGCTAAATTTAATGGCTTCAGTTTCTCCCACTATTTTTTTAGACTGCACTTTTTCAAAATATTAAATCAGAAGAACATGGAGCAGAATAAGATGATTTAGACCATCTAGTCCATTCTGCCATTCAATAATGGCTGATATTATTCCCCTTCAACCCCTTCTTCTGCCACTCCCCGTAATCTTTATCATCCTTATTTATTAAAAATCAACCTACCTCCGCTTTCAATATACCTAGTGACACGGTCCCCACAATCATCTGAGGCGAATTCCAGAGATTTAACAACTTCATCCTTTTATCTGTTCAGAATGAACATCTGATGCTATGCCCTATGGTCATGGACTCTCCAACTACTGGAAACATCCTCTCCACCTCCAATATCCAGCCGTATCAATATGTGGCTTCATCGTCCTTCCACATCACAGCAAGTACAGACCCAGAGCTTGTACTGACAATAACCACACCAGCAGTGCGAGTATAAGACAGCTTTAATAAACTTATATGGACACTAAGAAAGAGGTCTTGTCTCTCTGCAAGACGAACCTGGAAGGCTAGAGTGTAGCTCTGGACTGCTTTATATACAAGGTGACCTAGTGGTGTAATTACATCTCACCACAGAGCTATCAAATGCTTTCCATACATTAACCCTCTCATTCTTGGGATTATTCTTGTCAACCTCCTTTGGACTCTCTCCAATGTTTGAACACCCTGCCATAGATATGGGGCCGAAAACTGCTCACCAGTACTCCAACTGAGGTCTGACCAACCTCAGCATTGCATCCTTGCTTTTATATTTTAGTGCTCTTGAGATTATTGTTGATATTAATTTTGCCTTCCTTACAACATGCAAATTGACCTTTGGGGAAACTTGCATTAGAACTCCCAAGTTCCCTTGGACCTCTACTTTCTGAATTCTCTCCACTTTAGACAATAGTCGACTTCCTTTTTCCTTCTACTAGAGTTCCTGACGCTGTGTTTCATCTGCCACTTTTTTTGCCCATTCTTCCAATCTGTCCAAGTGCATACTCCTTGCACTTCATCTGCCTATCCAGCTCTCTTTGTATCATCTGCAAATTTGGCCATAAAACCATCAATTTCATCATCCACATGATTAACATGTAAAAAGAAAATTGGTGAACCCTGCATTCTCCTTTTCAGGTACTTTTCAAATGATTGACTAAGCATTTCAAACTCCTTAGATCCTAAGAACTTCAATTTATCTACATGCCTGCTTCAGTTTCCAGATACGAAGCAGAAGGGTGCACATTCATAAGCTCATGTGCACATTTTGACAGAGAACCTCCATTCAGAAATGATCAGTGGAACCTGCTGATTTTTAATATTTTGTTATTTGATGCTATATGCAAGTTTATTTTTTTTTATTAGCGATTGAGCTGTTGTGTCGAACATGTTCTTCCAATTTATTTTTATCTATTTGTTCACTGGACAGAGACAAACATTGTCCATCCTCAATTGCCCTTGAGCTGAAAAATGAGTTAAAAATGAACCAGAGTCATCTGTAGACCAGAGTAAGGATGTCAGATTTCCTTCCAGAAAAGACATTTGTGAATCAGATAGGTTTTCAATTGTACTTCCAATTTTCAGGACTAGGATTTTTTTGTTTATAGATTTATTTAATTGCCTTAATTTAAATATCCCACTTCGCTTGGTAAGATTGAACTTCATGCCTTTGGGCTACTGATCCAAACTTCAGCATTTAATTCTGTAGTGTATTATCCAAATGCTGTCATCTTGGTCATGTAGTTTCCTTAAATTTGTTCCTCCTGAGGCCTGAATCTCATCTGTTTCCACTGTTGGAAGCAGTTTTGTTCACTTTTTTGCCAAGTTAAAATTTCTTCCCTCTAATTGATTCCATAATAAACCAGTTTAAAGATGGACAGTTTTAAAAATATTCTTATTTTTTCAGCAGCGGAATTGTCTTAAATGACCTCTCATATTTTGTTTTTCTCGTTTCGTTGCGAGAATAGTGCGATACCTGTAGCTCCGTGATTTGTGTCAACTATGTTGGATAAGGGGGAAGAACTGCAAGTTACTGACAAGAACCTCTGGGTCTCTGCACCTCATGGATGCATGTCCACTTCAGATGTTGCTGGCTTGATGGCAAATGCTGGTAATCTCACTGCTTTTACAGCTACAAATTCTAGGTCGACATTGTCTATTTCATTTTTTAAAGTTTTTGATTCGTTTGACTCATCCTTGGCCTCTTCTCTGCCAGCAATCAGTTTTGAAATTTGCTTCAAATGGTTCCCCCCCACCCCCCCCCCCCCCCCCAATGAATGCCACTTAATGTCTTGCCATCAGATATATACATTTTGCTTTCATGATGTCTCTTCTCAACTGTGCAGGAGAACTGATATGATGATCGTGCTCATTGGGGAAATTTCCAAAGAACTTTATTTCTGCTTCTGATTTTGTCAAGAAGCATGCATGCATTTAACTTTAGCAGCATGGAGAAATTGAGGTTTGCATAACAGCATTCCACTGGTTGTTTGAATTTGTAGAGATGCACTTAGGGTTACTTAAAAATTTCAACAATAGTCTGACTGTCTGGACAGTGTTCTGCATTTGAAAGAGTTTTGTGTTGATTCACTTGGCTAATACTTAGTAACTTCCTTACCACTGACCTGAGACAGTTTTCCTTGGCTCAGCTCACAAGTGAGTTCTAATTACAGGTTATGAATCCATCCTAGGCATTTTGCCATATGTCTCAGTTGGGAGAAAAGAAAATGCCTTCCAACCAATTTTTTTCCCCCCTCTTCATCTGTCACTCACTCCTCAATTGCTTTTGTTTTTCAGTTGAAATAATCAGTCATGTTGAGATAACATCTTTGTTAAATTAGTTATTTGACCAGCTTTCCAATCAGAGCACTACTGTATCAACTTGCACATGACCAGTACAATGAATGGTTACCTTGATGGGAGACTGAAATGAATTGAGTACACTATTGATACACTTCATTTCAATTTACAGGTTGGATTTTTTCCAACATATTCATTTATGTGTTCAATTGTCTCCAATGAACCTTTCTGATCATGGTAATTCCACATTGTTCTTGATGGGGCAGGATTTTGACCCTGTGATGATGAGGCAGTGGTGATCCATTTGACATCTGGGTGGTATGTGAATTAGTGGAAGATCTATAGTGTTGGGTTTCTTGTAGATTTTACAGAAATGTTGCCAAGTTCTTCTTCTAACATAGGACATTGCGTCACAGGACATAACAGCCCATGATGTTGTGCCAGCTGACATAAATGTACTCAACAATCTAAACCCTCCCTACCCGACAACCATAACCATACATTTTTCTTGCATCTTTGTGCTTGTCTAAGACTATTTTCTATTTTTACCAATTTTTAATTTATTAAAAAAAGACCCCCGAATTCTCCCTTAACTTTCCTCCTCTTACCCTATGTAGATATTCACTGTTATGTTGGCAGTTTTCGCTGGAAGATTGGATCACCCGGGAACCAAGGGGAGCTGACTTATTGGCAGAAGATATTGTCAGAGGGTAGCAGTGGAGGAATGTTTTTCTGTTTGGAGGCCTGTGCTGCAGGGGTTTGTGTTGAGCCCAATGTTGAGGCTAAGGAGTGACAAGATAGAGATTTATAAAATCATAAGGGTCTTGGATAAAGTGAATGCTCACAATTTTTTACTAGAAATGGGGAGAATAGGTATGAGGTGACGAGGGAGAGATTTGAGAGGAACCTGAGGGACGTCTTTTCCATTTGGTGGGGAGGTGCATATCTGGAATGAGCTGCCAGAGGAAACTCCAGAAGCAGGTACAATTTTGACATTCAAAAGACATTTGGACAAATATGTGGTTAGGAAGGATATGGATGAAATGCAGGCAAGTGGGACAAGCCCAGAATGTCAACTTGTTTGGCATGGACAAGCTAGGCCAATGGGACTATTCTATTCTGTATGTCTTTAAAGGAAAGATTCTACTGCCATTGAATTTTGGTTGCTGTCATTTGGTATAGTTAAAAAAATCTAAACTATTTGGCAACTATTGGGAATGTGATTCACTGGATCCTCATATGCTAGTTGATCAAGAATTAACTATATTTACACATAATTGTACAAAATGTTATGAAATAAAGGAAATTAAATGTATTATCTGCAGTACATATGAATAAATTGGCAATCAACATGGCGAACACACAAATCAAAGGAAAGCAATACACAATAGTCGAGAATGCCTGACAACTCCCGCTATGTTAGCCTGATATATGTCAGCACAATTCTGTGGGCTAAAGGGCCTGTACTATGCTGTAGATTTCTATGTTTTTCTGATGCTGGCCTAGGGACTTCCTCTGAAGTTAATTACTGGAAAAAACTGGTTAGTGAAATGATATATAACTGAGCGTTTTTTTTTAACCATGATTGGATTTATCTTGGTTTGGCAGGACATAAAATGTGAAAATTAATTTAAGTGAAATCCAGATCTGGAGGTGGTTCAGTGTTTATGAGCCCAGACTTTGGAGGAGTGCCAGCTCCTATTATATAGCAATATATTAAAATGGTTCTTGGTTTTTGGTTAGTTATGCCAAGTTGTGCAGAGTAGATGATGATGGAACTCATCTTTGACCAAATTTTCTTAGACTCTGTTATAGACCAAGTTGTTAAAATACCACTGGTGAAAAAAGGTAATTTAAGTAGGAAGCCAAAAGGTTGTGGTGTGCCATTGTGTAGATTCCATGATGATCAATAGCTTGAAAATACTGTTGATGTCAGCCTGAGTTCTGGCAGTGCCTTCCAGAGTTCATGCAACCACTATTGAATTAATGGTAGAACATGTCATTTTTGCATGAAATTGTGCATATGGTACCATTAGACATCAAGTTCCTTGACAGCGGTGCTCACCTGGGTAAGTGAATATGCCATTGACCTGAATCTTTTCACTGGTCACAAGAACCTGAGGAGTTGGGCAATGGCAGTTTTCTTCAACGTACTTTCAAACCATAATATTAGTCATGTTGGTTCAGTTAAAAATTACCAGAAAGAATCCTTTGAATGGTGATTTTTTTTTTCATGAGCCATGGTGCCAAAATGGAAGCAGTTGGACCATCAATTAAGATTTCCTGATTGAATTGATCATTGCCTATCAATTGGGTAGCATGAGTATTAACTGTCACTTTTTTGTTCCTGATTCATATTGTTTCTTCATGGGTGAAGTTGTGCATGAGAAGTTGCCCTGTGTGAAGCCAGTGGACTGTTGCACAGTGTTTAAATTTGCAGACATGTGGACTACACAATAAATAGATGACAAAGATGTATTTTGTTAAGAGGCATTGGGACTGTTCTGAGGGATGTAGGACTTACAACAGGGAGGATAGATTATTTATAATTCTGTTGAGGTAGTGACCTTGCATGCAGGTTTTCTCTTAGTTGTGGGTGGGAAGAATGATTTAGATGAATGGCAGGAAGATGGACAGAGGAAGATTACAATGAAAAGGAGAAAAATTGAGAAATAGAGAGAAATCTACATAATTGAAGATTGTATAATATTAATTGCATAAGATGAAGGGAAAATGCTCATATATGACCAAAGCAAAAAATTATAAAAGAATGCTAGAATTAGTATGGAAAAATAATAATATTGGTGTGGTAATGGTACAGTTTTCTGGATGGGATTTTGATGTTCTGTCAGGAATAACAATCAGGATTAGAAAAAAAATGCAGGGATAGATTCAAAATGCTGTTAGATTCATGGTGTTCAGGAACTGTGCAAGGGTCAAAAGGAGAGAGATAGGCTGAATTGCATTGCAAGCACTATATCTCATCTGCAGTCCCTTCACCCTGTGAGCCATTAGCCCTAATTTCCTTTGCACAGTACATAAAAGGAGAGGCCTCCTTTCATGTTCTTTCAGTTGCACTTGAGCTCTTATGTTTTGAACTCAAACTTCCTGATGGCCATCCCAGAACTAATGCACCCTTTGACTCAATGCATAATGAATGTTCAGCATTGCGAAATTTCTTGGCTCTAGTCTTTCAATATGGTGCTGTGAAATCTTTCTCCTGCATGTATTCTATTTTCTCCCCACAAGCTCAGGATACTTTTTAATTCAGAATTCCAGGAACACAAATTTTAGTGAAGCAAAGGTACAAGCTAAGTTTTAGTTGATGAAATTGCAAAAATACTTGTTTAACGGCTGAACTGGTCCTATTCAAATGCACATATCATCTGCATTAAGTGCCTGTTCACTTCAAAACAGTTTAAAATAGAAACACTGATTAATTAGGCAACAAAAACATCCAATGGGCAGAGACAGTGGAAGGAAATTCATAATATTTCAATAAATTCTATTTCAGTTCAACTGACTATTACAGATGTTTACATGTGACTGTATCGAGGTGGAAATCCTGTTTTGATGCTTTTATTTTGCATTTGGACCATACTCGTCCTGATGATCTTTATAAAAGAAGGGACGTGCAGTTGCGCACTCTTTCATAAAATAATTCATTGGCATGCTTTGATTTCTGAGCCCCAGAGAGATTATCTGAGCTTTCTTGCCAAGCAACAGGAAAAGTCGTCAGGAACTGTTCAAGATAGCAGTTTGTTGAAATTTGAATAGCTTTGCTGCTCACGATTGTCCTGGAGTCTGGCAAAACTTGCAAGTGATGTGGTGGCTGTTGGAAAATTTCACAATAGGACACATTAGTTCATATGATAAATGTTCAGCTTGTATTAGCTTTGTGAATATCTTTTCTATCTCTTAAAAGGCAGATCAATTGGCATTTTTACACAGAAACTTCAGAATTGTTCCAAAAAAAATTAGTGTACTTACCTCCAGTGTGTCCTGATGTGGACACTTTTAGGGCACTTGAACACAGTCTTCCTGTGTTACAGAGTTTGTCAGAAGGGGAACATCATATTCATTTGGCCTGTTTCTTATGGATTGGCTGTGGTCATTTTACACTGCAGCCACTCCTTAAAAGTTGTGTAGGGGTCCCAGTGGAAAAATTACAGGATGGAATTTACATAAAAATTTCTGTCTCGACATTTTTACACTTCCACTGGCTGTGTAAAAGTGCCTCATGCCAGCTATCGATAACTGTCCAGTGAATTGTTTTTAGCTGCAATATGCGCCTGCGAATTTAAATTTTGTGGTGTGTGCAGATTTCTGGGTGTACCAAAACATTAACTTTTTTTGTGTTAATTTTCTGGCCTAATGAATGATGAAAAAGTTGTTGTTGCCCTCGATTGGAAAGGAGAATATCGTATCTCTACATTCAAGGGTTGCATTCATTTGTGCTGTTGTCTCACAGCTCCAGGGACTTAGGTTCAGTCTTGACTTAGAACATCGTACTATACGCACAGGAATAGGTACACGTGTCTATTCTGAACAAGATACCCACATCAAATGCTTGCAGTTGGATAGATATTCCCCCAGGTAAATAGCAAAGGAATAAAATGAAAGTTGATGGGAAAGTGTGTGATAGAAAGAGAAATGGGCTTTTAAGAGTCCTGCTGTTACATATTTTCCCTTGTGTTCGATCTTCCAAAATGGAACATCCCATACTTATCTGAGTTAAATTCCATCTATCCCATTTCTGCAACTGATGTATTTCCTTGTGATTTTTGATGCTCTGTACACTGTCCACAATTCCACCAATCTTTTAATGTCATCTGCAAACTTATAAGGGCTGACCTACTTTTTCATTCAAGTCATCTCTGTACATCACAAACAACAGGAGTCCCAACACTCATCCCTGCAGAACAACACTGGTCACGGGCCTCCACCCTTCTATGTGCCATCTGACTCTGCATCCAAACTTTGAATTCACCATGGATCCCACGCATCTGAACTGTGTCGATCAGCCTACCATGAGGGACCATGTCAAATGCTTTATTAAAGTCCATGTAGAAACATCCACTGCTCTTCCCTCATCAACTACCTGTGTCATCTCTTAAAAAAAAACTCAATGAAATTGGTAAAGCATGCCCTGCTCTGCACAAAACCCGTTGACTGTCTCTTATCTGACCATGCCTTTCCAAATAGGCATAAATCCCATTCCCAAGTATTCATAAAATAGGAATAGACAGCACAGTGTCGGTCGGTTCTTCAGCCCATAGTGTTGCGCTGACCCAATAACCTACTCTAACAACCTCCCAGAATTTTCCTACTGCATAAACCTCAATTTTTCATAAGATCCATGTACCTATTTCATAGTCTCTTAAAAGATACTTTGCAACTGTCTCCTCCACAGTTGCCAGCAGTACATTCCATGTAGCCACCACTCTGTGTGAAACCCTAGCACCATAAAACTATGTCCCCTTGTATTAACCATTTCAGCCTGAGGAAAAAAACCTCTCATCCTCTGCTGCTCCAGGACCAAGTTCACTCAAGCTCACCTCATGCTCTCCAATATAGGCAACATCCTTGTAATTCACCTTTGCACCCTTTTGCATCGACGTCTTTCCTGTCGTGAGGTGACCAGAAACTAACACAATATTCCAAGTGGTGTCTAACTAAGATCTCGTATAGCTGCAACATTACCTCATGGATCTTGAATTTGATCCCATGAGCAATGAAGGCTAACATGCCATATGCCATCTTAGCAACAATATCAACCTGTGCAGCAGCTTTGAGTGTCCTGTGGACATGGAGTCCAAGTTCACTCAGTTCTTTTGCACTGCTCAGTCCTCCCATTAACATTGTATTCTGCTTTCAAATTTTACCTACCAAAATGAACCATCTTACAATTTTTTGGATTAAACGCCATCTGCCAATTCTCAGCCCAGATCTGAATCCTATCTGTTCCTCTGTAATCTCTGGCAATCCTCCAGACTATCCACAGCATCACCAATCTTTGTGTAATCTGCAAACTTACCAACCTATCCTTCCACTTTCTCATCTAATTCATTTATAAAAATCACAATGAGGAGGAGTCCTAGAACAGATTCCTGTTGAACACCACTGTTCACTGATCTCCATGCTGAAAACAAACCATCTACACTGCATCTGTTCCCAAGATGAGGTCTTCCAGTCCAGAGCTTCTGAAATGTCTGCTTTCTTCCACAAACGTGGCTTACCCTCCACCACCATGAACTCAGCCCTCACCCGCATTCTCCTCCATTTCCCACTCATCTGCCCTGGCCTCCTCTGCCCCAGATGCAACAAACATAGGATCCCCCTTATACTCGCATACCACCCCACCAGCCTCACCATCCAACACATCATCCGCCAGAATACCCAGCACTTACTACAGGATCCCACCACCAGATACATTTTTCCTTCTCTCTTGGGCTTCTGCAGGGACCACTCCCTCTGTGATTCCCTCATACACTCATTCCTCCCCACCCATTGCACCCCGGCACCTTCCCCTGAGCCTGCAGGAGGCCCAACACCTGCCCCACACCTCCTCCCTCACCACAGACGGGGCCCAAAACAGGCCTTTCCTGTGAACCCACACTTCACTGTCTACTGCATCTGGTGCACCCTTTGTGGCATTTTCTACATTGGAGAGACTGGTCACAGACTGCGAGATCACTTCACTCAGGACCTCCGCTCCATTTACAACCACAGTGACCTTCCAGTGGCCAATCATTTCAATTCCGGGTAACACTCCTGTGCTCACCTGTCTGTCCATGGCCTTATGTATTATCCCACCCTGATCAACCACAGATTGGAGGAACAACACCTTATTTTTTTTGTCTGGGCATTCTCCAGCCACATGGCATGATCATCGACTTTACTGCTTTCCATTAAACCTGCTTGCTTTTTCTTTCTGCTCCCCCATTTTCCTATCTTTCTAATTCTTTCACCTACACTGTTCTGCCATCCCCCTCCCCCTCATTGCTGCTATCCCCTCCAACTTTTTTTTTCGGATACTTGCCAGCATTTTCTCATACTTTGATGAAGGGCACCCGAACTATCTGTTCTATATCTCTGCCTTTATTACTTAAAGGACACTGTTTGACCTGCTGAGCTTCTCTAGCACTTTGTATGTTCTGATTTATGTCAACAACTGCCCTCTGCCTTCTCTGGGCAAGCCAATTCTGTATCCACAAAGCAAAGCCTCCTTGAATTCCACAATTGTATGAGGAACCTCATCAAGTTCCGTACTGAAATCTAATCACACTACATCCACTGTTCTGCCTTTGCAAATGTGTTTAGTTACATCCTCAAATAATTCATTTAGGCTTGTAATACGTGACCTTCCCCTGATGAAACCCTGCTGACTCTCCCAAATCAGATTATGCCTCTCTAAATGCTTGTGAATCCAGTCTGTCAGGATCTTCTCCAATAGCTTGCCCGTCACTGAAGTATAATTTCCTGGGTTATTTCTACTCCCTTTCTTGAGCAGGGGAACAATATTTGCAACCCTTCAATCCTCTGATTCTTACCTTGTCCCTGTGGCAATGTGACAATCATTGCCAGTGGCTCAGCAATCTCAGATTCCCAGAATAGCCTTGGGTAAATCTTGTCTGCTCCTGGCAACTTCTCGAACCATGCTTTCAAAAGTTCCAACACATCCATTCTCTTAATGTTCACATTCTCAAGTGTTACAGTCCACTTTAAGTCATCCTCACAATTGCCAAAGTCTTTTCTCTGATGAATACTGAAGCAAAATATTCAGTCACAACCGCCTCTACCTCCTCTGATTCTATGCACAGGAATCCATGACCATCCCAGTTTGATCCTATTCTGATATGACTTACCTTCTTTCTTTGCGTACTTGTTTTGATGCTTTGGGATTTTCCTTAATCCTGCTCGTCAAGGCCTTCTCTTGGCCCCTTCCAGCTCTACTTAGTCCATTCTTGAGCTCTTTCCTGGCAATCTTGTCATTTTGATATATTATATCAGTTCCTATCTTCTTAAACCTCTCATAAGTGTTTTCTAGTTAACTACATTCCTTCGTGTTATATGGCGAGCTCTCCACTGGCCACCGAGACAGAGGTGCACCAAAGAAGAGGTACAAGGACTGCCTAAAGAAAGCTCTTGGTGCCTGCCACATTGACCACCGCCAGTGGGCTGATATCGCCTCCAACCGTGTATCTTGGCGCCTCACAGTTTGGCGGGTAGCAACCTCCTCTGAATAAGACCGCAGAGCCCACCTCACTGACAAAAGACAAAGGAGGAAAAACCCAACATCCAACTCCAACCAACCAATTTTCCCTTGCAACCGCTGCAACCGTGTCTGCCTGTCCCGCATCGGACTTGTCAGCCACAAACGAGCCTGCAGCCGACGTGGACATTACCCCTCCATAAATCTTCGTCCGCGAAGCCAAGCCAAAGACATTTCTTCCAGTAGTTTTCCTTCCACTGATATGAGGCCTACTGGCCTACAAATTCCTGGATTATCCTTTTTTTTTGCCGCATTGAGCAAAAGTACCTGAGTTATCCTTTTTATCTTCTTGCTTGTATCTTTGTTAAGACTCTCAGGTCCTGGGACTTATCCACGTTGATGCTCCTCAGAAGACCGAGAAGCACCAGTTTCATTAATTGGAATAAGGAAATGGCAGACCAGTTGAATTCTTACTTTAGTTCTGTTTTTACAAGAGAGGATACAAATAACCTCCCAAGGATGTTGGGAAACATAGAGACTAATGCAAGGGAGGAACTAAAAGAAATCAGTATCTCTAAGGACATGGTCTTGGGGAAATTGATGGGATTGAAGGCAGATAAATCCCAAGGGCCTGATAATCTACATCCTAGGGTACTCAAGGAAGTGGCCATTCAGATAGCAGATGCTTTAAGAATTATTTTCCAGAACTCGATAGACTCAGGATCAGTACCCATGGATTGGAGGGTAGCTAATGTTACCCCACTATTTAAAAAGGGGGGGTAGAGAAAAAGCGGGGAATTATCGGCCTGTGAGCCTTACATCAGTAGTGGGCAAAATGATGGAATCCATTATTAAGGATGTAATAGCGGAGCATATGACTAGCAGAGAAGGGATCGGACGGAGTCAACATGGATTTACAAAAGGTAAATCGTGCTTGACAAATCTATTGGAATTCTTTGAGATGGTGACAGGTAAAATAGATGGGAGAGAGCCAGTGGATGTGGTGTACCTGGACTTCCAAAAGGCCTTCGATAAGGTCCCGCATAACGACTGGCTTCCAAAATCAAGGCTCATGGGATTGGGGGCAAAGTATTGATGTGGATTGAGAACTGGCTGGCAGGTAGAAGACAGAGAGTTGGGATAAATGGCTCATTTTCTGAGTGGCAGGCGGTGACCAGTGGGGTACCACAGGGATCTGTACTGGGACCCCAGCTGTTCACAATTTACATTAATGATCTGGATGAGGAGATTGGATGTAATATCTCCAAATTTGCAGATGACACTAAGCTAGGAGGGGTTGTGTGCACGGAAGAGGGGGTCAGGAAGCTCCAGTGTGATTTGGATAAATTGAGGGACTGGGCAGATACATGGCAAATGCACTACAATGTGGATAAATGTGAGGTTATCCACTTTGGTAATACAAACCGGAGGGCAGATTACTATTTGAATGGCAATAGATTAAGAGATGGGGAAGTACAGAGAGACCTAGGGGTACTTGTACATCAGTCTCTGAAGAGGAGCATGCAGGTACAGCAGGCGGTTAAAAAGGCAAATGGTATGTTGGCCTTCATATCAAGAGGGTTTGAGTATAGGAACAAGGATACCTTACTACAGCTGTACAGGAGTATTGTGTGCAGTTACCTGGAGTATTGTGTGCAGTTTTGGTCACCTTATCTAAGGAAGGATGTTCTTGCAATGGAGGGAGTGCAGAGGCGATTCACCAGGCTGATACCTGGAATGGCAGGAATGACTTATGAGGAAAGATTGTGCAAATTGGGATTGTACTCGCTGGAGTTTAGAAGATTGAGAGGGGATCTCATAGAGACCTATAAAATTCTGGCAGGACTGGACAGAATGGATGCAGATGGGATGTTTCCAATGATGGGAAAATCCAGAACCCGGAGCCTTGGTTTGAGGATAATAGGCAAACCATTTAGGACCGAGATGTGGAGGAATTTCTTTACCCAGAGGGTGGTGAATCTGTGGAATTCATTGCCACAGAGGGCAGTAGAGGCAGGTTCATTAAATATATTTAAGAGGGAATTAGATATATTTCTTCAGTGTAAGGGTATTAAAGGTTACGGAGAGAAGGCGGGGACGGGGTACTGAACTTTAAGATCAGCCATGATCTCGTTGAATGGCGGAGCAGGCTCGAAGGGTTGAATGACCTATGTTCCCTATTGCTTTCCTCCCTGTTGTTCTTCCCAAAGTACTGATTTAGCACCTTGTCCACCTGGCTTCAAGGCATGAATTCTGTCCATTGCCTTGAGTGGTCCTACCTTCTCTCGAGTTACCCTCGGGTTTTTAATGGAAGTATAAAATGCCCAGGGATTTAAAAAAAAAAAATTCTGCTCACTATGGACATTTGATTGTCTCTTTTGGTTTTCCTAATGTCCTACTTGAGCTCTTCATATCTCGTGCTGCCTATCTGGAGTTTGAAAATACAGTACTTCCCATCAGGTTCTTTAGTTACTGTGATGCTTGGGTTAATTTGGTGACTGAATGACTAAATTAAGGATTGAATGAGTTTCATCTGTATATCATAAATGTTGAGCCACATCCCTTTTTACAAGGCTCCAAGTAAAGGTAAATTAAATGGTTTTGTTCTTCATTCTTTATGGTTAATTAAACCATGATCTTGGATTAGATAAGGAGGATGGTAAGAAATTTCCCTGTTAATTCTCACTGATTTGGCTATCCATCCAAGGATAAGTATTTTTTTTACCATTGCTCAAAATTTGTTACTTGCTTGCACAGTCAGCCAGGGTCTTATTGAATGACCGAGGCGATGTGGGGTCCTTGCGACCTGTGGTCAACTGGATTGTGAAATGGAGCTGATTATGTTCTGGCCTTGTTCCACATTTTGCTCTTTTTTTTTCACTGAGAAATTTGGAAATTATTCCGAGATCCATGTTCCACTATTAAAACAATGTCAAGAACTTCAAAGGAGGTCACAGGCTTGTGAGTGTGGGAACATCATGTTCACATTTGTTGAATGTTACAATCTGAAATGTTAAGTGCGTGAATATTTTCCACTTCACATTTTCTGATCAAAGGTGAAATTTGTTGTTCCAGATGGAGGGGAAAAAAATCTGGATTTGTTTTACCCCAGTCTGTTTCAGCACAGTGTACATTGCCTTGACTTTAGCCCAAATATGCTGACCAGTAGTTCACTTACTTTAATGCCCTTAAAAATCCCCTATTGATTGCAAGGAAAAAGATTACATTTGTATGTCTTCACATTCAACATAACCCTATATCCATTTAGCTCAATTTCCCTTTTGTTTACATCACATATCAACTTTTTCACATCCCCTCCCCCATCGTGCTCCATCTGTCCATTATTCCTAATTCTTCATTAGTTCATCTGTGATCGACTGGCCATTGTCTATCCATTCCCCATCTCCTCTTCATTATCACCTCTCTTTGTTCTCTACTCCCAATCCTGATGCAGAATCTTGACCTGAAACACTGACAATTCTTCTTGCCAGAGAAGTTGCTTGATCTGCTGAGTTCCACTAGGAATTTTTTTGTATCAGTTGTAACACTTGCATGAGAGTGGAATGGGAATTTGGTTTTTGAACATCAAATACAAATTTGCCTACGATACCATGGTAGTGGGTTGTATAAAGAAAGGTGATGAGTCAGCATGCAGGAGGGTGAACCTTGCATTCAATGTCATCAAAACCAAGGAGCAGATCATTGACTTCAGGAAGGGAAAAAACAAAGGTGTATGATCCAGTGATCATTTGAGATCAGAGGTGGAGTGGGTCAGCAAATTTAAGTTCTTGGGAATCACTATCTCTTAGGATCTTTCCTGGATGGCACACACTAATAGCATCATGAAGAAAGCACGTCAGCGCCTCTACTTCCTCATGAGTTTGTAGAGGTTTGGTAGAACACCAGAAACCGTGGCAAATTTCTCCAGATGTGTGAGGAAAAGTGTGCTGACTGGCTGCATCACACTCTTGTATGCAGGCTCTCACCTGCATATCCTCCATTACCCGCATATTTGCCCTGGTCTCCTCTGTCCCCATAGTCCTGAGTGTAAAGGCCTCCAAAAGGTAGTGGACACAGCCCAGGACATCACAGGCAAAACCCTCCCCACTATTGTGAATATCTACAGGGAATACTACAGTGAGAAGACAGCAGCAATCATCAGCGATCCACACCACCCAGCACATGCTCTGTTCTCACTGCTGCCTCAGGAAAGAGATATAGGTGCCACAAGACTCACTCCACCAGGTTTTGGAAGAGCTCCTATCCCTCCACCATCAGACTCCTCAACAACAAACTCAATTAGGGATTCACTTAAGGACTCTTACTTGTGCATTTTATTGATTTTTTAAATTCTCTCTGTATTGCACAGTTTGTTTACCTTCTTTAAATGTTTACATTTCTTTATTTGTTTACATGTATAACTTATGAACAGTTCTTTTTGCATGATCTGTAAGTGGTACTTCTACCTCAACTGCAGGAAAAAAATAATCTCAGGGTTGTATGTGATGTCATGTATGTACTACTGGTCTCTGCTTATCTTGACTCTGTTTTGATCCCCTTGGCCCAGTCCCTCCCCACCCACATCTGGGACACTTCAAATGCCCTCCATCACTTCAACAACTTCCAGTTCCCAAAACGTTACCACCTCATATTTACCATGGACATCCAATCTCTATGTACCTCCATTCCCCATACTGAAGGTCTCAAAGCCCTTTCTTTCTTTCTGGACAATAGAACCAACCAGTCTCCCTTCACCACCACCCTTCTCCGGCTGGCAGAACTTGTCCTCACTCTCAATAATTTCTCCTTTGACTCATTGCATTTTCTCCAGGTTAAAGGGGTAGCCATGGGTACTCGCATGGGTCCCGCTATGCCTGCCTTTTTGTTGGCTATGTTACAAACCTACACAGGCAAGACCCCTCAACTCTTCCTCCACTACACTGATGACTACTTTTCCTCATGTATCCATGATGACTTCGTTGACTTCATCCACTTTGCTGCCAACTTTCACCCTGACCTCAAATTCACTTGGTCCACCTCTAGCAACACTCTCCCCTTTCTTGATCTCTCTGACTCCATCTCAGGAGACAAACTCTCGACAGACCCACCAACTCCCACAATTATCTCGACTACACCTCTTTCCACCCTTTCCCCTGTAAGGATTCCATTCTATTCTCTCAATTCCTCCGTCTCTGTTGTATCTGCATTCAGGATGAGGACTTCAATGCCCAGTCATTAGGGATGTTCTCCTTCTTAAAACAACGTGGCTTTCTCTCTACCACCATCTACTTGGCTCTCACCTGCATATCCTCCATTACCCGCATATCTGCCCTGGTCTCCTCTGTCCCCATACACATCAAGGACAGGATTCCCCTTGTCCTCACCTACTATCCCATCAGCCTCTGTATCCAACACATTTCCACCATCTAATACATGATCCCAACACTCAACATATATTCCTTTCCACTCCTCCCTCTCTACCGATCGTCCCCTTGGGACCATCCTTGTGACCACTTGTGCCCACACCTCCTCCTTCTCCACCATTCTGGGCCCCACCCGAACAGTCCTTTTAAGTGAAGCAACATTTCACCTGTGAATCTGCAGGGGTCATCTACTGCATCCAGTGCTCCGGTTGTGGTCTCTTCTATATCGGAGCGACTGGACGCAGACTGGGAGATTGCTTTGTTGAGCACCTCAACTCTGTCTGCCGCAAAAACATGGATCTCCTAGTGGCCTCCCATTTCACTACTCCATCCTATTGCCTTGCTGACATGTCTGTCCACGGTCTCATGCACTGCCAGACTGAGACCACCTGTAATTTGGAGGAGCAACCCTCATCTTTTGACTGGGAACCCTCCAACCGGATAGCATTAATATAGACTTCTCTGGCTTTCGTTAAAACCACCTCTCACCCCCTTCTTCCCTGTCATCTCTCTATTCCCTGTTTCCTTTCGCACAGACATGATAAATTGTAACCTAGTCCCTAATCATATCCAATCAACACCTTTTGTTGGTCTGGATTCCTCCTCCATTATTTGAATTCTGAGATTTTTTGATATATCCTTCTGCCTTTTCTGATTTTTCCTCGAAGAAGTCTCATGACCAAACTATTGGCAATATATTTTTGTCTCCGATAGATGCTGAAAAGACCAGCTGAGTTCCTCTAGCATTTTGGTGTGTTTGCTACATACAATCACAATGTCTGCAGCCTGTCAATTATACTCTGACAATAAATCTGAATTCTGAGGTTTTATAGTCCATTTGAAGAGGTTTCTTTGCTTTGCTTCTCTACAATTAAGTTAATGACCTGTTACTGTGGCTTATTGGGCCGTGTCGGTATTACAGAGCACTGAGACTTCTTTATTATTATTCATCAATGAAGTGGGCATTCCTGCATAGCCCAGAATTTCAGGTCATTCCCTAAATGCCTTCAAGTGATGCTAATCACTCCCATTTCCAACAACTATGCACATCGTAGGATATTTGTAGGACTTTGAACAAATGATAGTGAAGGAATACTGATGATCTTTTCCAGATCAGGAAGCTGTGCCACTGGGAGAGAAACATATCAACGGTAGTGTGCTCTACCATTTATAGTGTATGTCCTACCTTGGTTTGTACTTCCAAAGTGCAACACCTCACATTTATCTGCATTAAATTTCATCTGTCATTTTTCAACTGATTTTTCCTGCTGGTCCAAATCCCTCTGCAAGCTTTGAAAGCCTTCCTCACTGTCCACCACACCTCAAATCTTTGTGTCATAAAAGCATAAAACATTACGGCACAGAAACAGGCCTTTTGTCCCTTCTAGTCTTTGAAAGCCTTCCTTAACTGTCTAAAACACCTGCAATCTTTGCGTCATCTGCAAATTTGCTAATCCAATTTACCACATTATCATATAGATGACAGACATAGATGACTGTTCTCCAGTCAGAGAAGCAATCATCCACTACCACTCTCTGACTTCTCCCGTATAGCCAATGTTGAATCTAGTTTACCTCATGTCTTCCTTTAAACCTCGTGTCTTCCTTTAGACCTCTTGATTTTTTGCTTGGATTTTTATACACCTCAAGTAACTCATACCTTACCTGTAATACATCCTCGCTTCTTAACCAAATCCGCAATATCCCTCGATATTGCTTATTCACTTTGCTTGAAAGGAATGTACAAACGTTGTAGTCTCAAAATTTCACGTTTGAAGGCCTCCAACTTGCCAAGCACATCCTTGCTAGAAAACAATCTGTTCCAATCCATGCTTTCCAGGTACTTTCGCATTTCCTCAAAATTTCCAGACCTATCTTTATTTATGATTATTGTGAAACTAATGGCATTATGATCATTGGTCTCAGTGTTCTCTGACAAACACTTCTATTATCTGCCCTGTCTCGTTCCGAAAAAGGAGAACCAGTGTTGCACTATCTCTCATTGATAGCTCTGTGTATTGATTAAGAAAACTTTCTTGAACAGATTTGACAAATTCTAACCCATCCAGCCATTTTACAATATGGGAGTCCCAATAAATATCTCAAAATATTATCAATATTTTATGTTTCCTTTTATCTTTTATCTTTCTGCGTATTGGTCCTCCAATTCTCACTGACTATTGGGTTGACCCATTAACGTGGCCATACCTTTCCCATTCCTCATTCCACCCATATAACCTCAGTTGACGAGCCCTCTCATCTACTATCTGAGTACTGCTGTCACATTTTTCATAACTTACAATGCCACCCTTTCATACCTTCCCCTCTATCCGTCTGAAACACTTGAGCCTTTGAACATTGAACTGCCAGTCCTATCGCTCATGCAATATGTCTATGCTCATCTGCCTTTCCTATAATACTCTTTGCAATGAGTATGCACCTCAGAACATATTCCCACCATGCACAATCTTTTGATTCCTAGCTTTGTCTTTTTCCACCCTTCTCCTTGCGGTCCAGTGAAATGCTAGAAACCGAAAAGGAAACATCCAGGAATGCTGGAACCCCGAATGAAAGAAAAAGGCAAACTGCTGAAAAATGCTACTTCTGTGATAAGAGCTGGCACCCCAGACAGAAGTGCCCGGCTCGATTTGCTACCTGCAGCTATTGTGGGAAACTCGGCCACTTTGCTAAAGTGTGTTAGGTGAAAAGTACTCCCGTTGATAAGAAGAAGAAGAGAAGCACCAAGAAAATTCATCCTGGAGCTGCAGGAATGGAAGACAACTGTGAAAAGGAGGAATCTTCAGACGAGCGGGCTGAATTGACTTCAAGTGACAGTGAGGTGAGATCCCCTGTGATAGCTCAATTGACTCCAAAGCTTATGGGATGTTACGGACTGGAACGGTCGACTATGAAAGGGGAGGTCTAATAGACTGGGGGAGTGCTGACAGCTACATCCACGAGAGAATTGCCAGAGACTTAAATTTGCGGAGATATCCAGTGAACCGAAAGATATCGATGGCTTGTAGTGAACTTACAAAAACTGTACGGGACAAGTGTAAAATTACTTTAAATTTGCAGGGACATTGCCTGGCGGATGTGTAGCTCTTTATTATGCCGGAGTCTTGCGCTCCTGTGGTACTGGGGTTAGATATTCAATCTCAGATGAACAGTGTAGTGTTAAATTTCGGTGGGCCACTACCCACACATACCATCCCCCACGCTAGTTACTGCGGTCTGTCCACACTAAAGATCAAAGCTCCCTCCCTTTTCAGTGATTTATCCCCAGTGTGTCAGCTGATTGCCACTAAGAGCAGTTCTTACAGCAAAGAGGATCGTGAGTTTATCAAAGCTGAGACCCAGGGATTGCTTAAAGAGGGAGTAATTGAACCCAGTAAAAGTCCGTGGCAAACCCAGGTGGTAGTTGTGAAAAATCACACAAAGAAGCGACTGGCTATTGACTACAGCCAGACAATCAACCGTTACACTAACCTGGATGCCTACCCCCTGCCACGCATCAATGAAATGATTAATCAGATAGTGCAATACAAAGTGTACTCCACTATCAACCTCAAAGCAGCTTACCACCAAATCTCCATTAAAAAAAGGAATGACCCTATACAGCCTTTGAGGCTGATGGGGTGGGGGGGGTTATACCAGTTTAAAAGGGTACCTTTTGGAGTCACTAATGGTGTGTCTGTGTTTCAGAGGGAAATGGATAAGATTGTTAGGACGTATGAGTTACAGGGTACATTTCCCTATCTGAATAATGTCACTATCTGTGGGAAAACACAGGCTGAACACAACAACAAAGAAATTTTTAGCAACAGCTAAAGAACTCAACCTTACATTTAACGAGGGCAAATGTGTGTTCATCGCGACAGAGCTACCCATTCTGGGCTACATTGACCACAAGGGCAAAATCTGCCCCGACCCGGAAAGAATGGCTCCCCTTAAGAAGTTACCACCCCCAGACTCAGCAAAAGCCCTTAAAAGGTGTATGGGATTCTTTTCCTACAACTGGAAATGGGTTCGAGGCTACGCCACGAAGGCACGCCCTCTGTTTGACACTAAATCTTTTCCTCTTTCTCTCCAATGGCCTTGAAGGCTTTTGAGAGAATTGAAGCTGATATTGTGCCAAAGCTCCACTCTCGTCCATTGACGAGGATGTCCCATTCCAAGTGGAAACTGATGTCTCAGATTGTGCCTTGGCAGGAACCCTTAATCAAAAGGGCAGACCTGTGGCATTCTTCTCCCGCACGTTACGCAGACCTGAACTTAAGCATCCTGCCACTGAAAAAGAAGCCTAGGCTATTATTGAAGCTGTTCGCTACTGGAGACACTTTCTAGCTGGCAGAAAATTTACTCTTGTCACTGATCAGAAATCTGTAGCCTACATGTTCAGTACTAAACACAAAAGTAAAATCAAGAACGATAAGATGGCACGCTGGCGAATAGAACTCTCAACATAATTATGAGATCCAGTACAGACCGGGCAGGTTAAATGATCCCTCTGACGCATTGTCATGATCTGCTGCTGGTGCTCAGCTGAAGGGGCTAAAAGAGATCCATAGCAGACTGTGCCACCCAGGAGTCAAGAGATTCTTCCACTACATAAGGGCTAACAACCTTCCTTACTCTATGGAAGAAGTCAGGAAACTGACTAAAAGCTGTCCTATTTGCGCAGAATGCAAACCGCAATACTTCAAAGCTCTAGAGGCCACTCTCATCAAGGCAACCCGACTTTTGAGAGGATTAACTTAGATTTTAAAGGGCCGTTACTTTCCAACAACAAAAATGTATATTTCCTTACTGTAATTGATGAATATTCCAGGTTTCCCTTTGTGATACCCTGCCTTGACGTCTTGTCAGCGTCTGTCATTAAGTCACTTGACAGAATTTTCAGTATTTTTGTTTTTCTCAATTACATTCATACCGATAGAGGCTCAGCATTCATGAGCACTGAACTGCGGCGAGTCCTGCTATGAAAGGGGATTGCCACCAGCCGTACCACGATCTACAACCTGCAGGGCAATGGGCAAGTCGAAAGGGCTAATGCTACAGTCTGGAAGACGGTAAATCTTGCTTTAAAAACACATGGTTACCCTGTTACCCAGTGGCAGGAGGTGCTGCCTGAGGGACTACATTCTATTCAGTCTTTATTGTGTACTGCAACAAATCAAACACCTCATGAACGTATGTTTGCCTTCCCTAGGAAATCAGGAACTGTGATGGACTGGCCAGCCTGTTTATCTGAGCCTGGAACTGTGCTGCTGAAGAGCCACGCTTGGGCACGTAAAACAGACCCCCTTGTCCAACCAGTTCAGCTACTGCATACTAACCCCAACTACGCTCATGTTAAATTCCCAGATGGGAGTACTATGACCCCTAGTAAGCTTTCAGATGGCCAAGCTGAGGCTCCACTGCTTCACGCTGGTGATTCTGGAGCAGATCCACACTACAGACCCAGGAACTGTACCAGTTCCCAAGGTTGCAAAGGAGCCACCTGTTTTGAGACGAAGCACCAGAATTCGTAAACATCCTGATAAACTGACATATTCATAAAACATCTCATTATATTTCGATTGCTTGCTAGTTACTGGCGTATTTTGGCTGTTAGGGTATCTCAAGGCCAATCATGGTATCCATGTATCGCTTGCTTCAGTCTTTCCTAGCAGCTGTCCTTTTGATTTTAACCCTTCTTCTGCCAGGGGGAGACTGTGGTGAATGTCTTCCAAGCTGCCTGTCTCCCCTCTGGTGAGCCTTGCTGTATTAACATTGGCTGTGCATTATCTCAACTGTTAAGGACACTCCCCTTGGATATAACTGTATATGCATCCATTGTCTTTCATTATTGTACCATGAGTTTCTGCTAATAAAAGCCATGATTATTGTTTGACCACATCGTCTTTGTCTACTTCATCAACTGGCTCTTCAATTATCCTCCCATTTCTAATTTCACTAGCATGTAGCATGGGTAGCCATCCTGAGATCACAATCCTGGAGGTCCTAACCTTCCAGTGGCTGGGTGATATGAATTGCACACAGCATTCAAAATGTTGTCTCGTTAGAGCACCTTGTGTACCATTATCATGAGGTCCCAACATTTGTATTCATTACCTCTCACAATGAAAGCAAGTGTGCCAATTGCCTTCTTTATTCCCTGTCCACCTGAGTTGCTGTTTTCATGGAACGATGCAACTACACCACTCTATTTATTTCTTCTCCAACCTTAACCCTGCCATTTATGTGCAAGTCTTAGGCTGGTTTGGCTTCTCAAAGTGCAATACCTTACATTTGTAAGAGTATGCTAGATCTGACAATGCAGAATTTATTGTCATGAACAAATCATGAAAACTGGTGTTTAGCGGCAGCGTCACAGTGCAAACATTCATCTTATAACCATCTTACACATTACTAGAAATTTAAAAAAAAAGAGAAGTGCACTAAAAGTAAGGCAGTGTCTTTGGTTCATTGATTATTCAGGAATCTGATGGCAGGGGGTGGTGGGGGAAGAAGCTGTCCTCGTGCCGTTGAGTGCTTGTCTTTCGGCTGCTGTACTTTTTCCCCGATAGTAGCAGAATGAAGAGGGCATGGCCTGGGTGGTGGGGTCTTTGAGGATAGAAGATGCTTTTTTAAGCACTACCTCACGTAGATGTCCTTGATAGAGTGAAGTCTGCTGCCTGTGATGTGGCAGGCCAAATTCCCTGAAATATCACAAGTTCAGATGTAGGAAAGCTGGCTAAGAGCCGAAGCTGCCCTTATGAAAACAGAGGTGGGAACAATAGTTTATGGAGTTAAGGTCATCCATGTTTTATAGAAAAGTTTGTCATGACCATTCAGGTTGAATTTCTGCTGTCCCCCCCTTCCCTTCTCCATCTATCACCTCCTGCCTTGCGACCACCCCTCCCCCTACTCTTTTGTTTGGATACCTGCCGACATTTTCTCATACCTCGATGAAGGGCTCTAGGCCAAAACGTCGGTTATGTATTTTTACCTTTGCTATATAAAGGGGACTGCTTGACCTGTTGAGTTTCTCCAGCTTTGTTATTTTTCTTCATCCACGGTGTGTACAGATTTTCCTGTTTTACTTCTGAATGGAATAGATTCCCACTTGAGCAGAGCTTGGTAATCATTCATAGTTTCAGATCTGGCAAAAGCTTTAATACATATTTTACTTGACTGTCAAGTTGAGATTTACCATTTTCTCCTGTACTGCTTATTTTGGATTGCTTGTTCAGATTATATTTGTAAAGGAATGATTTTTTTAGGACACTTTCATCTTCTGTACAAACTTCATGGTTTGAAATACGGAGCCTTGACAAAGTAATTTACCACATTGACTGTTCTGATAAGTGGTCACTCTTTTAATATTTCTCATGTCTCTTATGTTCAAAAGCAAGATCCTGTGTATTGAAATTTGATGGATTTGCAATGAAATCTGAAGATATATTATTGTGGAAACGTGCTCTGAATTAATGACTATCATAATTTATGATTCAGCATTGTACTTTAAAGTGAATGCTCTTCACACTGTGAAATATTTTCATCGGAATAACCAGAGAGTTCCTTGCAGGTAGGAATGGCATCTTTACTGTAAAGATTCTATAATTTCCTGGAGATTGATTTTTCCCAAAGTGATGAAATAATCAGTGACATTTACCTTTGTCGTTGGTTTGTAGTTAAGAGTGAAACTGAGTTGAGACTGATGAAAGTTTATTTATTAGGCTTTTTCCTTTCCAAGATTTTGAATCATCAAAGCAAACCTTTTCACTTACTGAAGATAGTTCCGATAAATTTCAAGGTCCTCTATGTCTAGTTTATTATGCTTTATTCACATTAGGCTTGACGGTTCATTGGGACATTCCCTGGAACTTAAGAATTCTTTGATGATTTATTAAACTTTTCAATTTATGGCAAATGGAGGCATCTTTATTTACGTGATGTATATTTTCATTTAGAAAGTAATGAGGCTTGGGATCCATGGTACTTTGGCTGTGTGGATTCAGAATTGCCTAGCTTGCTGAAAGCAGAGGGCAGTAGTGGACGGAATGTATTCTGTCGGGAGGTCAGTGATTTGTGGATTTCTGCAGGGATCTGCTCTGGGCCCCCAGCTCTTTGTGATTTTTATAAATGACCTTGATGAAGAAGTAGCGGGACGGGTCAGTAAATTTGCCGATAAACACGAAGGTTGGATGTATGGGTGGGTAGTGTAGAACAGCCATTTTCAACCTTTTATTGGCTATGCCCCCTTTGGACTCTTTCAAAGTTTTTGTGCCCCTTTCCCTGTGAAGCAGTCACGTTTTGGTTTCTTCCATGCTTCTCTCACATCGACTTGATAAAAAGCATAAAAAATATTTGATACGTGAGGTGAAAAGAAAACAAAGTTTTTACTGTGGCCCCCATTGAGAATGTCTAGTGGAGAAGGTTGTTGTAGTTTACAACAATAGGTTAAAGATCTAGATCTTGGTCTCTATCTTGGTTGTATTAGACGAGTTGGGTGTCTCTGTGCCATATATCTCAATGAATCGATTAACTGACAAAGTGTTACATGTTTATAACATGATAGAAGCTGATTCCAGCCCGATTACAACCAATTAACTGACATTTTTGGAGGTGGGATAAAACAGAGCACCAAGAAAAATCCATGTAGATAAAGAAAGACAGTGAACCCAGGTCACTGGTGCTGGAAGAGTGTTGTGCTTATGGCTGTGCTAACCATGCTGCTCAGCTTTCTGGGTGTTTTAACCCTGTTAGACAATAATTTTTTTAAATTTAAAAAAAAAAGACTGTAGCAGTGCCTAAATATAATTTTTTTTGGTCCTTAAATAGTAACACGTATTTAAACATTGGAAACACCTGCCAATCCTCTATGAGGTCATGGCATATACATGATACTTTGATGCTCAATCTCAAACTATACCTGAAACGGTCATGTTCACACAATCTTGAATAATTCATGCTAATTTTCATTAATCCAGCTATAAGCATACGACAGAATATTCTGGAACTATTAATGTCCGCATGGAAGCGGTTGATACAACAGGACCTAAAAGATTCTAGTTTGGCACATGGTGTCAAAAAATGGAGGGTTGTGAACTGCAAGAAGGGAGGGTTAGACTGATCATGGAGAATATAAAGGGTAACAATATCATGGTCTATGCAGCTCTATGTTCCATGTTCAAAATCCAAAATAACTTGGGTTTTTAAAGCTCGGAGTAAGACAATAGTTGAAGAGGGTCAGATTGTCAAGAAAATGTGTCTTTTGATTGCAAAGTTTGGTTATTGGTACTTTATTGACATCATAGAAGATTAAAGACTTTAAAAAAATCAGGGGAATTTGTTTGTGACTGTTTTTGCAACATTTTCATTTTAATCCTTTCTGAACACACCGATCAAATTCTGCCCCATTTAAATGCCAGCCAGTAGTAGTAGGAAAATAGAAGTTCCCCCATGGCAACAGTCCTGTTATTTTTGCACCTTTCCAAAATATGTCTATCGGTTCCCCCGGTGGCTTTTGGGACGGCCTGAAGATTACTCCCAATAGAATGAGTGCTCCCTTCCTATCTCTGATTTCCACCTACAAGGACTTAGTAGTCGATCCCTCTACAATCTCCTCCCTTTCTGCAGCTGTGGTACCCTCCCTGATTGGCAATACAACCTCCCCATCTTTAACCTCCCCATCTTTTACCTCCCTCCCTATCCCTTTTGAAACATCTAAACCCTGACCATCGAGGAAGCTATCCTGCCCTTGTGACAGCTAAATCATAATAATGGCCACAGCATAATAATTCATTCAACGATTGACATAGGAAATGCTGAGTGAGGAAGCAGGCAGAATGTTCCGGAGATTTTTAAAAATGTTTGTTGGTCCAACTTGCATCTGGGTAACTTATTTAGGAATGTCATTGGCAAAAACCTGACAAACTTGCTCATCTGGTGTCACCAAGTTAAAAACACAAAGAAATGCTAGAGGAGCTCAGTAGTTCTCACAGTGTCCCCAGGAGATAAAAATATATTACCAATGTCTTGGGTCTGAGCCCTTCTTCAAGGTGTGAATAAAAAGTAGACAGGTGTCTGAATAAAAAGGCTGGGGAGATGGGAAGAAAGAGGAGGGGAGGAGCACAGATCAACAAATAGAAGGTGACAATTGGCCATAGATGGACAAGAGAGGAAAGGTGAGAATTAATTAGGGGTGAATTCAGAACTGGGGGCAAGAGAGAAGAGGAGTTAAAGAAAAGATCGGAGGGTGTGGGGGGGGGGTTGCTAAGGGAAACTGGAGGTAGATATTAATACTATCTACTTGGAGGGTGCCCAGATGGAAAATTGTTTTCCAATTTATGGGTGGTGTCAGTCTTGCAGTGCATGAGACAGGCATGCTGGCAAGGGAATGGGGTGGGGAATTGAGAAAGTGGCCACTGAGATATCCCCACTTTTGCAGCAGACAGAGCTGAGGTGGTCAATGAAGCAATCTCCCAGTCTGCGTCCAATTTTTCCTAGGTACAGGAGACCACAACAGGACTACCAGATGCAGTAGATGACCCCTGCAGATTCACAAATGAAACGTTGGTTCATATAACGGAGCGTAAACAGGCCATGTTGGCCTTTCGAGTCTGCACCGGTTCAGTGACTGGCGGTACTGAACACAAGATGGTGTTCACAGAACACCTTAAATATTTATAGTGATCCTGATGTGCTTCCTCTCAACAAATCTAGCATCTTCATACATCATTCAAACAAGCCCTTTGACCCACTGAGTCATTTGGAAGGACATTTTGGGGCCCTGAATAGTAGTGAGGGAGGAGGTATGGGGATGAGTAGATAGTGACACCTTCCTGGGGTTGGTGCCAAGGGGGTGATTGGTGGAAAGGGAGGAATGAACGAGGGAGTCACGGAAGGAGCAGTCCCTGTGGAAGGCAGAGAGGGAAGATGTGTCTGGTAACGGGATCACATAGCAGGTGATAGAAATGGCAGAGGGTGATACATTGGATGCAGATGCTAGTGGGGTGGTTCCTCCAGCATTTTTGTGTTTTTATTACAATCACAACATCTGCAGGCTTTTGAGTTTCACTCCATCTGATGTTGCAGCCATTAAAAGAAAATGGAAACTTGGAAGGAAATCCATTCTTCCCACAAGTGCTTCCAGCTTATTTGTATTGTTGGGGAACTTGGATATTTTTAAAATCATTTTTCCTTTTTATGGAGTTTACCATTATTGTAACTCATTGTCAATTCAGTAATAGAAGGGTTTTAAGGTTTGCAGACTTTGGACAGATGTATCCTGTTCAGACTTGATCGTGACTGCACATTTTGTTTCTGCTTGTCAACAAATATTGCATTCACAGATAAAAGATGTGAAAAATACTCAGTTTCTCCAGTGACTCTGCAAATACAAGGATGTATTTAACTGAATCTGAAAGGGATGCCAATAATAATATTTGCATAAATAATATTTTAAAAAGAGTAATTGGGAGTTTGCGAAGGTAGTTGACACAGGTGATAGCTTTTTTAAATGCTGCCCATATTCATGTATCCTGCATTTGCAGAGTTAAAATTAATTAATTTTGATTTGAATTTGAAGGTGTTATTCCCACTTAAGTTTGAGTTTTCACCTCATGTGAAATGTCAGCAATTGATTTGGAGACATGAGAAACAGCAGATGCTGGAATCTGGAACAAAAAGCAAACTGAGGAATTCTGGGTCATACAGCCATTATGGAGTCAGAAGGACCAAGTCTGTGTCTTTTAACTTTTAAGTTCCAGTGTCGCGAATACATTAGATTTACCTGAATTGATATTTTGCTGTATGAGTTTCAGATTAGTTAAGGATAATTTAATCTTCCAATTTAGTATCATGAGGTCAGGGAGAACTGTTCATGATTTCTGGACATAACTCTCTGGTTATGAGATAACAGACGCAGAAACGTGTGTTCTATCGGAGAGAAGAAGGAAAATTAAGAAGAGACTGGGTTATTAGGTATTCTCCTGTTGGCCTCGGCCTCGAGGCTGGCTGCAGAGGCAGATAAAAATTTTAAACTTACCTGTTAATGGAGCAGTCCTAAAAGAATGCTACAGTGCTGCCTTTATGCAGAGCAACGCTTTAGTGCGTTGTCCAGAGCCGCTGTAGGCAAGGCGACTGTTGCCGTGGCGCTCCCTGTCATAAATGCGCAGCAGAGCAATGGCCGGCTTCCCTACCCATAATCCCCCATGAAGCTCCTCTGCGTTTCCCAGAATGATTCCAGCTGCATGGGGGTTTAAGGGTAGGGAGGTTGACCATTGCTCTGCTGTGTATTAATTCGTTGGTGCGATGAGCAGCCCCGAAGGCCGAAGCAGCCGATGAGGTACCAGAGCAGTTGGCGGGCCTTTCACAGCCTGCAATGGCCACCCCCTGACGACTCCCGCTTGCCGCCTCTGCCTTAATGGCTCCCACCGGCCATCACTGCCCTGATGGCTCCCGCCAGTTTCCCCTGCCCTGATGGTTCCCGCTGGCCGCCCCTTCCATGACTGCCCCCACTGGCTGCCCCTGCCCTGACAGCTCCTGTCGGCCGCCCATGCCGTGATGTCCCCACTGCACTCCCCACCACCTTAATGGCTCCCACCGGCCCCTGCCCTGAGGGGGGGCATGGAGGGAGAGGGGTAAGTGCGATGGTCGCAGATAGGTCGCAGGCTGATCATGTCACTGCAATATCATCAGCCCACTCCTAGCCAGCCGCATTACATTCATACTGGATGGCAAAGCACAGCGCTCTGCCGCTGTCGCCTCCTCTTAGAGGGATTGCAGTTGGCACCTTGGAACTGGCCAGGGTGCATTCATGGAGGTAAGTCTCCTGACATAATGACAGAGAATCTCCGCCTTTACACTTGGGTTTTTTGACTGTATGAAAGGGCCTAGTATCTCTGCTATCACAAGACTGTGTCATGTTCATTTTTCCAATAAAGGTTATGTTACAGCAGTCATGTGCATGAATAGAGGAAACCTGGAGTTACAAACCCAAGTTTTGGTGAGGCCACTGTTAAAGTAATCCAAGTGTAGTTATCACATTTTTGATGAGGTGTGAAAGCCATTGAGATGAGGAATAGAAAATTTGATGATCATGAGGTGAGGTTGTTTGCCTCATTATTAAGATTTCATCAATGTGTGCTTAATTTTGACAGATTTGGACAAATGGGACAAAGGAAAGCTGTTACCATTAGTTGATGGGTCAAGAAATAAGGCTTAAAATATTTGGGTCAAGGGAATTATGTGAGCAAAGCACTTACTTATACAACAAGTTATGACAAGGTGCCTGTAAATGTAGCAGTAGGAGGAATCATCAATCATTTGAAAATGAAAGAGAATAGGTTTTGGAATGTCATGAGTCTGTAGATCCATGTGGATAGAACAGGAAAATGATTTGACTACATTGCTTGGCCAAGTTAACTTACATGCCCTTGTGACTTTTTTTCATCAATAGAAGTTGGATAAACCACTGATATTCCATAAATTGCCAAAGGTTATACCTCTGAGTCTTAACTAGCTATCCTTGACATTCATCATTAGTTTTTTTTTGGGAGTATTTTATTTATAATAGATACAGGCATATATCAAAATAGTATTGACCACCGCCAGTGGGCTGATAACGCCTCAAACCGTGCATCTTGGCGCCTCACAGTTTGGCGGGCAGCAACCTCCTTTGAAGAAGACCGCAGAGCCCACCTCACTGACAAAAGGCAAAGGAGGAAACACCCAACCCCAACCAACCAATTTTCCCCTGCAACCGCTGCAATCGTGTCTGCCTGTCCCGCATCGGACTTGTCAGCCACAAACGAGCCTGCAGCTGACGTGGACTTTTTACCCCCTCCATAAATCTTCGTCCGCGAAGCCAAGCCAAAGAAAGAAGATACAAAGGACATAATTAATACATGATGAATTTATATAAAAAAGAAAAAAGAAAATTAACTAAAACACCCTCTCTCCTCCCCAAAACCCCTCTACCTACCCCAAAAAACTAAAACTACACAATTAAATACCAAAAAAAAACATATTTGATTGGATTGCTCTTGGAAACACTTGAAGATCTCACATAAAAACATTTCCACAAAAAGATAATTCATTAAGGGAAGACTTCCTGAAACCAGAGGAATCAAAGGAATTATTTATAAATTTAAACATTATTTGAGCATATTGTCTCCAAATCTGTAATTCATCATTACACTTGATGACTTTCCAACCATCAACATCACCAATGACTGAAAGCTCAACTTCATCAAAGAGCATAAATACCAACAGCAGGTCAAAGACCAAAAGAATGTTTTTTTGGGGGTGGGGGTGAGTATGGGGAACAGGGGAGGAAAATTAGTGCCACGTGTGGCATTATTCTCCCAAGGTACACTGACAACAATAGGACGGATTTGCATTTTTTTCTTTTGCCCCTGGAAATATGCTAATTTTCTATTCACAAATAGGACTTGTTTAAAAGGCAACTCAAAATGATGATGAAGAGCTCTCCAATTACCAACCTATATTTTTAAGTTCTTTTTGCTATTGAACCCTATATCATATTTCAATGCCACTTTAGTAAATGCATTTCCTTTCTTATATTACAATGAATAAAGCTTTCCTTGTAATTTTCCCAACTGCTTTTGTATTAAAATGAGTGAGTTTCTCATTCTATAAGGTCAGAATGCAAGGTTCTGCTGGCAAACTCAAATAAACCTGTCAGATTTCGTGTACTCAGCTGCGGTCGAAGGTTGCTTTTTTATTACAAATATAAATAAAATCCATTGTGGTGATACCAGCTGCATACAGGAACTGGCCCATGTGTTGGTAACTCTTAGTGCTTGAATCTGTCTTGCATTCATATATTGATAGCTTCAAATGAATATCTAATGGAGTCTCAAAACTCACTTCAGTGGGTCTCACTTTACAGTGAATGATTACATTGGTCCTCTTGAGGAGGATGAGGAGGGGAGTTGGTGTAATTTTTTTAAATCTCTGCTAAGTTGAAATAGAAGAGCTCCTGCTTTTGTGGCATCTTTCCATGGGGATTTGAAAATTGAGCCAGATGTTAATTCGAACAAGTGAGGTCTATGGTAAGAACTGATCATCAACTGGAATACACTAATTTGTATATAACAAAAGCATGTCTCAGGCAAATGTAATTTCCTTATGCGCATTGTGTTAATGAGAAAAGCAATTAGAGAAAATGAAGAGAAATGGAGGAAAAGAAGTTAAATAAATTAGACATGGCTGTTAGGACATTGGAAGAATGAATGAACTTGGATTGTCTGGATAAACTCCCAAAATCCATGTGCATTAGCATAAACTACTGTTTCTTTTCTTTGGTTTGGCTTCGCAGACAATGATTTATGGAGGGGTATGTCCACGTCTGCTGCAGGCTCATTGGTGACTGACAAGTCCGATACGGGACAGGCAGGCACGGTTGCAGCGGTTGCAAGGGAATATTGGTTGGTTGGGGTTGGGTGTTGGGTTTTTCCTCCTTTGTCTTTTGTCAGTGAGGTGGGCTCTGCGGTCTTCTTCAAAGGAGGTTGCTGCCCGCCGAACTGTGAGGCGCCAAGATGCACTGTTGGAGGCGATATCAGCCCACTGGCGGTGGTCAATGTGGCAGGCACCAAGAGATTTCTTTAAGCAGTCCTTGTACCTCTTCTTTGGTGCATCTCTGTCTCGGTGGCCAGTGGAGAGCTCGCCATATAACACGATCTTGGGAAGGCGATGATCCTCCATTCTGGAGACGTGACCCACCCAGTGCAGTTGGGTCTTCAGCAGCATGGATTCGATGCTTGCGGACTCTGCCAGCTCGAGTACTTCAATGTTGGTGATGAGGTCATTTCAATGAATGTTGAGGATGGAGCGGAGACAGCGCTGATGGAAGGTGATGCCGGTAGAGGACCCATGATTCAGAGCCAAACAGGAGCGTGGGTATGACAACGGCTCTGTACACGCTGATCTTTGTGTGTTTCTTCAGGTGGTTGTTTTTCCAGACTCTTTTGTGTAGTCTTTCAAAGGCGCTATTTGCCTTGGCGAGTCTGTTGTCTATCTCTTTGTCGATCCTTGCATCAGATGAAATGATGCAGCCGAGGTAGGTAAACTGGTTGACCGTTTTGAGTTCAGTGTGCCCGATGGAGCTGGTGGTCATGGTGGGGAGCTGGCTGATGGAGGACCTCAGTTTTCTTCAGGCTGACTTCCAGGCCAAACATTTTGGCAGTTTCCGCAAAACAGGAAGTCATGCGCTGGAGAGCTGGCTCTCAACTAAAGCGGCATCGTCTGCAAAGAGTAGTTCACGGACAAGTTGCTCTTGTGTCTTGGTGTGAGCTTGCAGGCGCCTCAGATTGAAGAGACTGCCATCTGTGCGGTACTGGATGTAAACACCGTCTTCATTGTTGAGGTCTATATTGGCTTGTTTCAGCATCATGCTGAAGAAGATAGTAAAGAGGGTTGGTGTGAGGACGCAGCCTTGCTTCACGCCGTTGTCAATGGAGAAGGGTTCGGAGAGCTCATTGCTGTATCTGACCTGACCTTGTTGATTTTCGTCAACCAAACTACTATATATACATGTGTAATAGTTTCATTTCGTGGACCAATTTGCAGGAAAAAATTGAGGGTGTCGACTATTACACGTAGGGTTCTTTTGACCGCTGTAAGTACCTGTGTCGTTTGGGGCACAGGGAGTTCGGATGGAGGGGCAACTTGGTCCTTGGCAAAAGTTCTCAGTCAGGGCATTGGGAACTTGGATGGACAGGCAGCTGATGCCAAAAATAGGAGGGTTGAATTTTACATGCGATGTATGGAGAATATCAGATTTTTGGGCCAAAAATAGGGGGTCGACTTGTACACAGTATTGACTATTACACACATACATACAGTACTATTTATAAAGATCAGGTCATGGAACTTGAGGTTAGTTCTGAAAAGTATGTATGATTGTAATACCCATGTTTAACATGCTAGCTGTGATACTCCAACCTCAAAACAATTATGCTGAATGGGCTCAAAATTAAGTTGAAAAATATCACCCACAATTTCAAAAGAAATGCTTTTCAACATTTTAAAATTGACTAATGATTGGATTATCATACAAATTGCTTGCATTAGTGTCATTTGGCATCTTCAGAACTAAATGATTTGAGGCCTTTTTGTGAATATAAATTTTTGAATTGTTTATTTTTTGATGAGCTTGTTAGGTTAGCCTTTTATTTGTTTCTTTGGACAATTGTGAATGATTTTACCTGTTGAAAAAATAGTTATTGCTATGTACATAAATAAAACCAATTACATCTCAAGTTGCACAGCCTGTTTTCTGGCTTGAAGGATTTGATGGGATAGAGAGAATCTATTTGCACTGGTGGACTGGATAGGACTAGAAAGCATAACCTGAAAAGTAAAACAAAGCCTTTTAGGGGTGATATCAAAAAGCACTTTGTCACAGAGATGTGTTTGAATCTGGCAAAAACTATCCTTATGAACTGTTGAGAGTAATTATTTAAAGACTTAAAATCAGAATTGATAGGTTTCTGTGAGGTTAAGGAATTGAGGGAGATTACATCAAGGCAAGTTAATGAAGTTTAAGATGTATATCTTATGGATTGATGAAACAAGAATGATGAATCTGAATGACTCCTAATCATCGATCTGGAAGCAGTGTTATGTTTCTTTTAAGTTCAGCCATTGTAAATTTACCTGAAGAATAGGATAAGAGCTGGTTTATATACAGTAAAATCCTCAGTATCCGGCACTTAATCAACTAGAAACTCAAACAACTGTCAAAAATATTGAGGAAATAAATAAATAATTGGAAAATAAATACGAATAAATAAAGCTTAAAATAAAAGTTTAAAATTGAAAAAGCAAATGTTCTCCCAAGCAATATACAACCCCATAGGGAGCAAATATTCAGCCAGCGGAGCGCCCCAGTCGTGCCCTGCCCAGAGTAGCTGTTTGAATAAAGTTTCAATAAAGTTGTGTTTGATTAAATTGGCGGCACCCAGGATGAAGCACTGACCAGTGCCACTCAACTTTGGAGCAACTCTCCCAAAGTGTCTCCCTATCCCTGCCTGGGAAGGATCTTTATTAATATGTTGTTACATTAGTAAGACCTTATCTGTAAACTTGGGGGAGGGGGTTAATTATGATGGTGGCACTGTTAGTGTATCGGCTAGCACAACGCCGTTACAATGTCAGCAACCGAGGTTCAAATTTAAAGGAAGGTGCACTGAGGTCCTGACCACGTCACTTACATGAAGATGAGTCAGGGTGCCCAGGCCCTGACCGGGACACTGGCATGGAGGCGAGTCAGGTTGCACCGAGTGTCTGACTGGGATTCCAGGATACCACTCAATGCCACTCACTACTGGATCGACTCTCCCAAAGTGTCTCCCTATCCCTGGCTAGAAAGAGTCTATATCTTTATTTGTGTTTGATATATTAGTAAGGCTTGATCTGTAAACCTGGGGGAGGGAGGGTTAATTATAACCCCAACACGGTTATCATAGCATTTAGCACAACACTATTACAGAGCCAGTGACTGTGCTTAGAATTTAAATTTATATTTTGTAAGTTACGGGAACTACTTGATTAAAGTGAAATTTACATAATTAAAGACTACAATACTGATTTTTTTTCCATATTACTTTACATTTTGCACTGTCTTTTCTCTTTTAAACAGTGTATTCTTAATTCAGGTACATCAGTTAGGCTTTGTAAGAATGAGTTTCAGTCAACCAGAAAATTTGCATTTCCAGCATGCGCAATCCCTGTCGATGCCGATAATGGGGATCTTTCTGTAACAGAAATAAATTAAAAATAAATGTTGAACCACAGAATGAAAATTTTAAAAACAATTGCAGAAGCTGGAAATCTAAAATAAAAGCAGAAAATGCTAGAAATATTCGCAGGTCAGACTGTGAAATGTTATCTCTTCTTCTCTTCTCACAGTTGCAGTGTGACCTGCATTTTATGTTTTTATTTTAAATAATGAACATTGGGTTGCATCTTTAATTGGTGGACTCAATTGCAAAGGCCTTATGAAATATTTTAGATGGTACTTGACTAAGTGACTATATGTCGACATGTTTTGTCCATTGCCAAGACTGGATCCTCGAGTTGTGCAGTAAGAGGTGTCTCAGCCCATCTGTTGCAGAAATGTGAATCCATGTCATTATTACCTTCAGACTCAATATTTTTAATGCTCTCCAAATTAACCTCTCATTTTCCAATCTTTGTTAATGCTACCAATGCTGTGATTCCATGGAAACCATTTACTCATCATCTCTACCATCTGCATTGTTAAGTCAGTTTCTTGATTTTAAAACTATTGTATTTACTTTGTTGAGTCTCAATGACCTCACCCCTCCAGTCTCTGTGACCTCCTGGTAAGTCATGTAGATCCTCCTGCTCTGGCTTCTTTCCCATAGATGATTTTCATCATCCTGATTTTTTGCAGTTCTCTGTGACCAAGTTCTGGACTTTAGAATTCAACTTGTTAACCTCTTTCGCTCACTGTAAGCAAATAATGAAGTTATTTGATAAAACGTTCAGTCGTTTGTATAATTCAGTGAAAGATTTGTCTTATAACACAAAGTATCTTTGATGTATGCCATAAAAATAAAATAGAAACACAAAACACACAAGATTATGACAGGCTGGATACAGGAGGAATGTTTCTGCTGACTGGGATTGAACCCTGAACCAGAAGTCAAAATGTCAGGAGATGGGTCGAGAACAACATTTTTTTACTGAGAGGTGGTGAACTGTGCAATTCTCCATCACAGAATGCTGTGGATGCCTAGTCATTGAATATGTTTGAAAGAGATGGCTTTCTAGATACAAAAGGTGTTTCATCTTGTATTTGTATGTGTATGTGTGAGTTCTTAGAAAACACATGGATGATGAAAAAGGTTCTTTAAAGTTGTTGTAAACAGCACCATGAGGCTGCAAACCTCCATTATAGATCTGGATACTGTGTCTCCTACTCTGTTTCAGCCCCTGGTGGCAACCAAGTATAATCAAATGGTAAGGCAGTGGGGGTGTGGCCTGATAGCAAAGGAGGAAGAAGTGTAATTCCATATTCCCCAAGTTGGACTAAAAAATTCCTGAATTTAAATACTTGGAAAAGTTTTAAAAGTTTGTTTTGAAGTTATCTGAATGTTTAAAGACTGTAATGGCAGCTAATACAAAGAAATCGAAGACTCAGATTCAGAAGAAACTTCACTTTAAAAGTTTAGAAGAAGTGAGGCCTACTGATCAAATGGAATCCTCGGAGTCGATTGGACAGCCACCCAAGCAACGAAGGGCTCCAGCCCGGCTGAGTGGCTCCGGGCTACCGAATTTCTTTCTTCATATGTCGGGAGCGCTGCAGAATCACTGAAGTCCACGATGGACCTGACACGCGACGCTGCTGCTGCTGGTTCCGGCAGCACGGAGATTCAGGGCAGCATGTCGGAAGACGTGCATGCGCGGACCTCTGTGTTGCCGGGCATGCGCAGTGCATTGCGGGTCCAGGAGTTATTGGATAAGGTCTGGGCTGTTGGTGAGGGTCAATGGCTTTCTGAACAAATTGGGTCTGGACCTGTAGGGGTCCAGACCAGAAGCAAGGTTAAATCGAAGGCTGAATGAAAAGAATTGGAAGAAGAATCGTTGATTGTTGTTGAATCAAGGCAGGCCTCAAGGAGAGGACACTAACTTTGAAGCTGTTTTTACTGTTTTGGAATCAATGGCACATCAAATGGGCAATATTTCAACACAAATATCTACTCAGATGGAACATGGATTTATGAAAATAACTGAAAAAATGAATAATATTCTGATGAAGTTTCTTCTCTTAAAAAGGAAATTTTTGCTGTTAAAGCCAATATCAATAAATATTTGAATTTGGTGGACACAGTTCAAGATAATTTTAAGAAAATGGAAGGTGCCTTTCATGTTTGTAAGGACCAAGTGGAATGTAATAAACTGAAAATAGAGAAAGTGGAAGATTCTTTTGTTGGATGGGAGATTCAGAAGAAAGATTTATTGAAGAAGATAGACTCTAAAAAATCAAAGTCTTCGAAATAATGTTAAAATAGTGGGAATTCCTGAAGGAATCGAGGGTTCAGATTCAATTAAAAAAATTTAAAAATGGATTCCTGAGGCATTGGGGTTGGAGTTTTTTTCCAGAAGGTTTGGAGTTGGATAGGGCTCATAGGGCTTTAAGGAGTAAATCATATCCAGGTCAACCACCACGAGCTGTTTTGATTCGCTGTCTAAAGTATCAAGATAGAGAAACTATTTTGAGAGTAGCAGTTCAGAATGCACATGGATATCAATCCCCGTTGATGGTACAGGGAAATAAGGTTTTTTCTATTCAGATCTGACTCAAGAAATTATTAGGAGACGTAAAGAGTTTAATTCAGCTAAAGAGGCACTTTGGAGAAAGGGTTATAAATTTTCTTTTAGATATCCTGCAGTATGGAAAATTTTTTATGGTAATTTTCAATCACAATTTTTTTGAGAATGACTATGATGCTTTATTCTTTGCTAATTCTCTGCCTGATAGGGCTGTTGAAAGGCACTCTTCATCTAAAAAGAGGATATCTGAGAAGAAGAATGGGAATGGAAATCTGCCAAAGAGCTTGATTGATATTGATGATCCGTAGCAAGTTTTGCAATTAAAATCAATGGGGTTGTGAGCTGATTATGTGTCCGATTTGGGGAAGAGAGGTCCCACCTGTGGGAGGGGGGATTTATTTCTGTCCACACCCACCTCAATGGGGAGTTACTACTTTGTAGTGCTGTTTTGTTTATTGATCATTTATCAAGGGAAGCTTTAAGATTAAATTTTAAAAAAATTATTAAAAGAGATAGAAAGGGGGGCTTTTAAGGGGAGTTTTAAGGGTTATTTTTTAGTTAGTAGAGGGGATAGAAAGTTAAGGGTTTTTTTGTATTTGTTGTTTGTGTTTTACTTTGATAATAATGTCTAATATAAACTTTGCAACATTTAATGTTCATGGTTTAAATAATCCTATTAAGAGAAAACGTGTTTTAGCTTATATAAAAAAGATTGCTTTTTTACAAGAGACTCATTTAACCAAAAAAGAACATTTGAAATTGAAGAGGGACTGAGTTGGACATGGATTTTCATCTTCCTTTAATTCAAAGCAAGAGAAGTGGTAATTTTGATTCAAAATACCATTTGAACTTGTTTCTTTGTCGGAATCAGTTGGTCGTATTTTAATGATTAATTGTAAATTGTTTGCTGAGCCATGGTCTTTATTAATGTAAGTCCACCTAATGTTGTTGATGAACAGTTTGTGTCTTAACTAAAGTTCTTAACTTTAGTTCAAGCTAAGGAGAATATTTTGATTGGGGGAGACTTCAATTGTGTGTTAGACCCATTATTGGATAAATTTCTGAAAGTTGTGAAAAAATCAAAAGCAGCAGTTCATTTGGTTTCCTTGATGAAAGATCTGAATTTGATAGAGGTCTGGAGAAGATTAAGTCCTACTAAGAAAGATTTTTCATTTTATTCTTCATGTCATGATTCATTTTCTAGGATTGACTTTTTTTTTAGCATCAGCACATTTGCAAGCACATTTCACTCAAGCTGAATATAAGAGTAGGATAATTTCTGACCATTCTTTGCTGTTTATTTCTTGTGTGGGGCCAAAAGTTAATCAATCAATTTTTCCCTTGAAGTTTAATACAATTTTATTGAAAAAAAACAGATTTTGTAAAATTTATTAAGGATCAAATTACTATATATTTAGATTTGAATAAGAATACAGTCAGGAGTAATTTTATTGAATGGGATGCTTTAAAGGCATTTCTATGTGGTTAAATCCATAAAAGAAGACCACAGAGCCCACCTCACTGACAAAAGACAAAGGAGGAAAAACCCAACACCCAACCCCAACCAACCAATTTTCCCCTGCAACCGCTGCAACCGTGTCTGCCTGTCCCGCATCGGACTTGTCAGCCACAAACGAGCCTGCAGCTGACGTGGACTTTTTACACCCTCCATAAATCTTCGTCCGCGAAGCCAAGCCAAAGAAATCATTAGTTATGCATCAAAGAAAAAGAAGAAATTTCTGGTAGAGTCTCAGTTGTTGGAAAAACAAATAGCAGAGTTGGAAAAGGAATTTCAGAGGAATTCTACAGAAGATGATAAGGCTTTTTTGACAAAATTGAAGCTAAAATATAATATATTGCAAACTGACCAATTTGAACGTTTGATTCAAAGATCTAAGCAACGTTATTACGCATTAGGGGACAGAGCACATAAAGTCTTGGCATGGCTATTGAAAACTGAACAAGCATCAAGGATTATTAAAGCTGTGAGGAAGGACAATTCAATTACTTTTAAACCTCAGGAAATTAATGACCAATTTTTGTCATTTTATCAGAAATTATATGCTTCTGAAGGAGTGCGAGATGATGGTTCTATTGAAGTGTTTTTGTCAGAGTTAAATTTATCAATATTGAAGGAGGAGGATGTGAGAAAGTTGGATTCTCCTTTTATGGATTTAGAAATAAAGGATGTTATTCATCAAATGCTTAATGGAAAGTCACCAGGAGAAGATGGGTTCACTGGTGAATGTTATAAAGTTTTTTTATGATGATCTGTCCTCTGTATTCATGGATGTTCTTAATCAGATAACTCAGGAACAAACTTTACCAGACTTGTGTTTGAGTGCGATAATAACAGTTATACCAAAAAAAGACAGAGACCCTTTGAAGGTTTCTTCTTAATGACCAATTTCTTTATTAAATGTGGATTATAAAATAATAGCAAAATTATTAGCAAATAAATTAGCAAAGTATTTACCACAATTAGTATATTCTGACCAGGCTGGTTTTATTAAAGATAGGTATGCTTCTGATAATATTCTTAGAGTGGTTTCATTGATCATTGCTTCATGTCAGCAACCCAACCTAGCAATGATAGTATCATTAGATGCTGAAAAAGCATTTGATAGGGTCGAATTGAATTTTTTATTTAAAGTTTTGGAGAAATATAAATTTGGACCCTTATTTATTGGTTGGGTGAAGGCATTATATAATAATCCTGTAGCAAGGGTGGTGATAAATGGTCAAACTTCTTTCTTTTTTAAATTAACGTGTTCAACTTGTCAAGGTTGTCCTTTGTGGCCAGCCCTATTTGCATTGGACATTGAACCATTAGCTCAGGCTATCAGGCAGAATGAGAATATTACAGGTATAATGATTGGACAGGATGAATATAAGATTAATTCATTTGCTGTTGATGTTTTGATATATTTAACTAATCCGGATCAATCTTTAATTTATTTGCAAAATTGTTTAGAATACCAATATCTGAAGGAAATTACAATCAACCTAGAAAAATTAGTAAATTTCGATGGACTGATAAAATTAAGTACTTAGGGATAATGATTCATGTAAATTTTCAATCATTGTATAATTTAAATTATGTACCATTAATGAGAAAAATTAAAGTGGATTTGATTAAATGGAAAGATTTACCTTTAACTTTAATAGGTCGAGTAAATTGTATAAAGGTGAATATTTTTCCGTGAATTCAATATTTGTTTCAATCGATTCCTTGTTCTCTTCTGAAATCCTTTTTTCAAGATTTAAATAAAGTAGTTTGAGAATTTTTGTGGAAAGTAAAATTGGCAAGAGGAGCGATGCATAAATTGACCTGGCAGTATGCTTTGGGAGGTTTGCAATTACCTAATTTTTAAAATTATTATGAAGCATCTCAATTAAAATTAATTAATCATATGTTAGATATTTCGAACCTTCCTAGTTGGGCTAGGGTGGAATTGGCTGTGATATTGGAACCTTGTCCCCATCATTTTGTATTTAAATCGAATATTGACTTACAATAGAAATATCATGTACCAATTTTGAAACATTTATTAGAAATTTGGACTAAAAGGAATTTATTAATAGGATCAAAAGGTAGTTTATCAGTTCAAACCCCAATATATCAAAATAAATTGATTCCTTTTTCATTGAATAATAATTTTAGAAGATTGGTGGATTAAAGGAATAAAAAGATTGCAGGATTGTATTGAAGAAAATAAATTTTTATCATTTAATCAGCTTAAAGAAAAATTTGGGATTTTAGAGAATTTGCTGTTTGTTTATTATCAAATTAGGGCATTAGTGAAAGATAATTTTGGAAGAGAAATGAAAATTTCTAAGTTAACTAAATTTGAATTTATGGTTTCATATTTTTCAGATAAAGGTTTTATATCAGAAATGTATGCATTATTACAAGATACAATGGGTTAAAAAAAAAATTAAAAATAGGATTAAATGGGAGCATGATTTAAGTTGTGAGATTAGTCAGGTGGATTGGGAAAATATGTGTTATGATGGGTTGACTAAATTAATGTAAGATATAGTATGGTTCATTATAATTTTTTGCATTACTTATATTTAACCCCTGAAAATTTGAAAAACTATGAATTTAGTCATTCAGATCTGTGTTTGAGGTGTGGATGATGTGTGTGGAAGATTTCTACCTTCTGTTTAGTTTTGTGATAAAGTTAATCCTTTTCTGGTTTAAAATTAGGATTTTTCTTCAAAATATGTCTAAAATTCAATTTCCTTTAGATCCAAAAATTTTTTGTTAGGTTATTTTGGATAAGTTTCAGACAGCGTTTATTCATCTAACATTGAGAGTTGCTCGTAAATTTGTTGCTATGTCTTGGAAAGATGAAGCGGAGTTAAATGTGGTTCGATGGCATCATGAGTTGAAGTCGTGTATCTATATGGAGAAAATAACATATAATTTACTTAATAATTATGATTTTTTTTGTTAAGATGTAGACACTTTAAGAAGAATATGAATTTAGTAATGTTTTTGTTTTTTTTTTAATGCTTCCCTTTAGGGATCTGTTGTGGGAGGGGGGAGGGGATGGGTTTTTTTTTACTGTTGTATTATTAGACTACTTATTCTGTAAAAGTCTGTTTATTTTTATTGAAAAAATACTAAATAAAGCATTGCAACCATGATCAGTATCATTACAAAATGTATCAAGGAGATTGAGGAGAAAATTGATCATGGTATTGAGATACAGGATCAGCCATGATCATACTAAATAGTGGAGAAGCTTAAAGGGCTCTGTTTTTATATTCTTAATGTTGATAAAGTGCAAACAAAAGAGGCAAAAATGAGTGTTGGTGTACACTGCTCAGTGTTTGATGATATGAGACGTCCAGCCAATGAGGTGCTGAATTTTGAAATGTTGACACTGTTCCAAAATAGGAAAATATGACAGCAATTTATGTGCTTTAAAAATGTACCGGGGTTTGTCAGTCAGTCAGGTGTAATTGAGCTGAAAGGGCCTGTTACTGTACTGAATTAAAAAAAAGATTCTTGAGTACTAATTATGTAAATTGCATACTGATCTGTTTTAGTCAAGTTCAAAGTTCAAATTTATTGCCAGAGTACAAACAACCCTGAGATTCTTTTTCCTGCAGGCCAGGCAGAATTTCTATTTATTAGTAACTTTAACTGTACTCAAGGAGAAGGGTGTGTGTATAAAAGAGAGAAATGTAAATAAAGAAAATGTAAACAGCCTGACTGTGCAAGACAGAAAAAAAAATCAAAAATAAATAATGTGCAAAATAAACATCCTAAAATGAGTCCCTGATTGAGCCTGTTGGTTAGGAGTCTGATGGTGGAAGGGTAGTAACTCTTCCAGAACCTGGTGATACAAGTTCTTTGTCACCTATATTTCTCTCTTGATGGCGGCAGGGAGAGCAGAGTGGTACTTGTCTACTGTTGCTCTCTGATAGCAGTGTTCCACGTAGATGGTGGGGAGAGTTTTGCTTGTGATATACTGGGCTGTGTTCACTTCCTTTTTAGGGCTTTTCACTCCAAGGTATTGGTACCCCCAAACCAGGGTGCGATGCAGCTGGTCAGCACACTTTCCACTACCTATCTGTAGAGGTCTGCTAAGGTTTCCAGTGACATATCGAACCTCTGCAAACTCCTGAGGAAGTAGAGGTGCTGACGTGCTTTTTTCATGATGATATTATAATGTTAGGTCCAAGGAAGGTCCTCTGAGATAGTGACTCCCAGGAATTTAAATTTGTTCACCCTCTCCACCTCTAATCCCACAGTGAACACCTAATCATATAACTCTGGTTTTCCTTCCTGAAGTCTACAGTCAGTTCCTTGGTCTTGGTGATATTGAGTGAGAGGTTGTTGTTAGTACACCAATCAACCAATATGTTGTTTGAAGGATAAGTATTGCACAATATTAAAGTGTGGTGGTTCTGACACAAATGGGCATGTAACTTGCAGAGTTATGATCTAAAAGCAGAAATGCAGTGTTTAAAGGTGCTTTGGGCATCTTTGACACAAGCCCATCAGGCAATGGTCAGCATGAATATCCCTCAGGCACTGAGAGATCAGGAGTCGAAGGATACTGCTGGGTGGTTCCCCAAACAGACTGTCCAGGTCATCTGGTGGAATGGCTCCTCATCAGTGCTCCAGGACTTGGCCTGACTGCTGGTGAGAGAAGCCCATCTGGTCAGATCCTTTCTGTATGTCAGAAATATCACTCACAAAGCACATGGTCCTTGAGATGACTGCAGTGAAGTAGAGACAGTCGGTCACCTCTGCAGAATGCGGATTTGCTAAGAGTGTGTGGAGATGTCATGGTTCATCCCCAGCAGCCTGACAGAGGATTCTCTGATTTATAGACTGTTCCCAGAGATGCATGCAGAGACAGACAACCAGAGCTGCTGGAAGTTCTTGAACTCAGTGAAAGACACCCTTTGGTCTGCTAAAACTTATTGGTCTTTCAGCAGATGGAGATAATGGTGGGGGAATGCTGTTGACTTGCATCTTCCAAGCAGCAGGAGCCTGGACTATGGGACACATGAATGTTTGCTGCAGGCAAAGGAAAGGTGTTGTGGGAAAGGACCCTTTGGAGTATTTCTGATACTGGTGCCACTATGGTAGCAATTGTGCTAAATTGAGAACAAATATAACAATGTACAGTAATGGACATGTACAGATATGATACTAAGTGTTTGAAAAGGACTTTGAAATTTTTTTTGGTAAATAATTAATTATGAAAAAAAAAGTTTATTTTAGGGAAGAAAATCCCTTTCTGACGAGTAGCCCAGGCACAATGGGTTGAACTGTCTTGATTTGGAATTGATGATGTTCTGGGAAATCTTTTTCCTTCCTTTACTAATGGCATCTGATCATTCAATCCATGTGAGAAGATGAACTGCATCTCAGTTTAATGCTTAAGCTGAAAATTCCCACCTTTTGCTCTGGAACGTCGAAGTGTCAACTGGAGTGAAAACACTTGCGTAAAAATGAGATGAAGGGCTAACATGGAGCAGATTTACTTTTCTATCCTTTAAACTTGTTCAGATAAAAGAATTTGGTTATGATCAGTGAAATTAAAAGCCATTCTTACAGCAAGTGTGGGTTAATTCCTGTTAATCAGACCATGAATGTGGGAAAATTGGCAATGGTTTGGAGTGTTATCTCGATGCTATGAGCTTCAGTATAATAACCTCTCTAATCTGGCATTCTTCTGCTTCATGGATATTGTCAAGCATATCCTTGCATGTCAGCACATTCAACAAATGTTCTTGTTTTGCAACAGGAAGTGTATGGATTTAGGGAAGAGATAAAGATCTTTACACTGACTTGTGAGCTCTTTATTTCTTGGAATTGGCTTTTTACAAACTGCAGAGCCATTTTTCACCCACTAAAACACAATTGGCTGTGTACAATTTAAAATGATTTCATCGCATTGGATAGTGGCAAGATTATAAATCCCAAAGCTAATTTATTTTAAAATCCTGACCTATTTATTATAATTATCATAGACATCTGTATATTTTTTGTTTGAAGATTATGAAAGCAAGGGTTGAATATTTTTTGATGGTGTGATGAGCAACCATTAGTTGATGCAAGTAGCAGGTTGTCTGTGATTTCTGAAGCTCAAGAAAACAGTGTCCTGGCCTATGTCTATCCATCTGGCAAAAATGAGTTTTAAGGGAAAACTGTGGTGACTGATGTGGTTGATGTTTTCTCTTTCATCTCCGGTTTTGTATCATTAAAATTGTAATTCTTCTCTTGTTTTCCCAGAGAGTTCCACACTGTCTTGAAGTGCACTTTGAGGGATATTTAAATGGCCATTACTTTTCATTTAATTTTCTCATGAGTGACGATATGCACATATGCCCAACTTTATTTCACTCGGTTTGTATTATTAAATCATTTTTAAAATCTACATTTGACAGCGTCCTCATGGGTTTGTTATTTAAAATACACACAGCAGTAATTCAGTGACCTCAGGCTTCCCACTGGGGCAATGCACAGACTAGCTTTTCAGTGAGGAGGCATTACACAATCAATACCTGAATAACCCTGTGTAATGCACCCTGCCGAATATTTCTGTTCTTTGAAATTTGGCTGATATGTGCAGTTGACAGATGATCTGTTATTACCTGCCTTGCATCCCTGTTGAAGTTCAAAATATGGGCATTCATCCAGCTTACAGTTCTTGTTGACAGAACTGTTGTCAATTGCATTATAAGAAAGGGAAAGTACTTGTCTATGATGTCATGGATGTTAGAAACATACTGGATTTTTTTTTCTCATTCTCTGGATCCTGACCACATATGAATCTTCAAACAATGCTGGTGAAACACAAGCTGTGATAAATTTTGTATTTAGCTGTTGTGGAATGTGCAGCACGCCTCTGCACGATTCACATGAATACCTTCTCAAGAGAAACATAGAGAACTGTCATGGGGATAATGAAAAGCCAAGGTTCCAGGTTGTCACTGTATCCATAAAAGTGATTCTGTGTTTTAGCTGGGTGAAAAATCGCTTGCAGTTTGTAAGTTGTTGCCATTCTGCTTTCCAATGCAAGAAGTTACAACCTGATGCTTTAATAGCTGTAATCACATTTATTTACATGGAACCATAGAACAATAGCAGCACAGAATCAAGGCACATTGGCCTTCTAGTCTGTGCTGAACCATTGTTTCTTGCCTAGTCCCTCTGACCTGCACTCAGTCCATAGCCCTCCACATCTCTAACATCCATATACCTGTCCAAATTTCTCTTAAATGTAAAAATTGAGCCCGCATTTACCACTTCAGCTGGAAGCTCATTCCACCACTCTCTGAGTGAAGTTCCCCCTCATGTTACCCCTAAACTTTTCCCTTTTCACCCTTAACCCATGCCCTCTTGTTTGAATCTCACCCACCCTCAATGGAAAAAGTCCATCTACATTTGCTCTGACTACCCCCGTCATAATTTTAAACACATCGATCAAATCACCCCTCATTCTTCTCCGCTCCAGGGAATAAAATCCTAACCTGTTTAACCTTTCTCTGTAACTCAGTCCCTGAAATCTGGGCAACATCGTAGTAAAGCTTCTCTATACTCTTTCAATCTCATTGCTATCTTTCCTGTAGTTAGGATATTTTCACTTTCCTTCATCTTGCTCTCCAGTCTTATTTTTTATTGCTGATATTGATCATGCCACCAGATAAAAAAAACTCATCCTTGAAGTGAATACTACAACCTTCAAACTTTTTTTTTGTTTTAAGAAATATATCCTGTCTTCTGCTCCATATATTTCCCCTTCAATCTGCTTCCTCAGTGCCTTGTTCTTCACCATTTACTGTGATATTTATTTTATTATAATAAAGAAACTTGGATTCTGTTTAAACAACTAGGTTTATTACCTAAGCAAACAGCACTAAGAACAGGAATACACACAGGCAGGTCCTCCTGTGGAGGCATCCATCTTGAATCTCCCCAAGATGCAACATTCCCCAGATATCACACACTCCATCTCTGACTCCTCCTGGTGGTAGCACTTTATCATTGCATTTTCTTGTTGAATAAATCTGCTTGTTGTTCCAGATACTGCTTCAGTTTCCTCCCACTCTTCAAAACTTGGGTGTTGTAGGTCAATTGGTATATTTGGGCAGGAAAGGCTTTTGGGACAGAAGGGCCTGTTGCCGTGCTGTAGGTGTAGGTCTAAATTGAAATAAAATGTTAAGCAAGCATTGAGCTACTGCAGGACTTGAGTTAGGCAGCAACCATGGTCAAAATTGTTAGTCAACATTTCAAGTTTGGACCCTTTATTGATTCTGATACATCATCTTTTGGCCCTTTCACATCTCCTTTACCCTTCATATACATAATATAATCCCCTTTCTTACTTTGGCTTCATTAAAGGATACCTACCTGAAACATCGATTGAGCATTTCTACCCTTGGATGCTGCCTGACCTGTTGAGTTCCTCTGAGTTTCCCATTGTTTGATCAAGATCCAACATCTGCAGCTTTTGTGTTTCTTTTCTGTAATCTTAAATCTTCTTTGCACTTCCAATACAGACTATTTCTCTGTTTATCCTCACCTTTTTCTCACTGTTACCATCAGGAAGGAGGAACAGGTCTCTGAAGATGATCACCAACATGACACAAACAGCTGCTTCCTCTCCACCATCAGATTTCTGAATGGACAATGAACCTCAAGGCACTACCTCATTTTTTCTCTTTTTGCACTAATTATTTGTTTTTTAAAATCTTTATATATATACAGCACTGCTGCTTCAAAACAACAAATTTCATGACATATGTTCATGACAATAAACCTGATTCTGATACTTCTACTTGCTCATAATCAGCTCCACCACTGAATCAAGGCAGCACCCTGTGTATACTTAATTATTATTATGGCATAGAAAATGGGTATGTACGCTCCCAACAGAGCAATCCTGCAGCATGAAAAGTTATGCAGATAGCAAGGTAGATTTTCTTCTTGTCCAGCATGTTAGTGATCAGCTGGAAAATGATACTGAGTATTAGCAGATAGAAATTAATCCTGACAAGTGTAAATTGATGTATTTTGGAAGGTCAAAAAGGTAGGGATATAGTAAGTGATCAACTCCTTTGGTGACATTTGCTCTATTGCATCTTTACCACGTGTTGTAGTCTTGTCGTCATGCAGATTTGTCTACCTCAGGAAATGCTTGAATGAATGAATGAAGTTTGTCATCCACATGTACATGTGCTATGTACAGATGCAATGTACTTGCAGCTTCTTTAGGTATGTAAAACACACAATGGGTAACACAAGAAAGTTATTATAGGAAAGGAAGATGGAAAAAAATGAAATATCCCCAGTTGTATTGCAAAAAGTGTGTTCACGAATGAGTTGGACGTGATTTGTTTGAGCTATGCCATAATTGTTTTTTTTAAAAAAACACTTGGTTTTAAAATGCAATCTGGAAAATAGTTGATCCAATGGTGTAACAGTCCTTCAGTATTGCTTGAAAGTAGCAGCAAGAAGTATGTGCACATAATTTTATATTGTGACTTGAACTTGTAGCCTTCTCATTCAGAACCTCAAGTGCTCTCACTCAGCCAAGGTTGTTGGTTACAATTCAGAAAAAAAATATTTCTTTAAAATAAAAGCTTCACTAGCTAAGAAAATAACCTCTAAATGTATTGGTGCAAGCGTTATGTACTTCTTGGTTTTCTAATTATAAGAATATTAGAGAAAATTGGTCGGCTAATGAAATGTAATCGATGGTTAACTGAGGTGATAATTTTTCCTTTTTTATTTAACTGTTCACAATCTTGTATGTTTGTAATGAGGCCCGAGTCATATTGATGTTTTTTTTTCTTAAAAGAGAAGGAGTTTGTCGATAAACAGGATGCATTTTTTTTCACTCATTGAGGTGCCTCTTTGTCTCTGTCCTTGTATATTGATCTGTGGCTTTTGGCTTTATTTTCTCATTTGTTTCAAGTTTCTCTCCTTTACTGTTTTGTTCCCAAAATCTTATCACAATGAACTTTGAGTAGAACACTCTTACAATAACTTCCCAGCACTTTTTAAAATTTGGCGATCACCTTTTTAAAAATTCCAAATAGGATGTGAATGCTGACAGAAAGCAGTTAAAAAGATAACCCCAGTTAAATAGAAGGCTTGAGCTCAATAAATATAAACTTCATTTTATTTTAAAGTTCTCAAAGTATTTAATACGCAAGTTTGCTACCAAGTGGAGACTTGCTCAGTTAAAGTGATTATATGGACAGTAATAAAAAAGTGGCTCTTGTGAACCCTCCACATTCTGCAGCTATCATCTGATGTGATAAATGGCAGCTTCCTTGTTAAATTTTTAAAGGATTGCTGTCATGTCTTCACAACATTGATCACCAGGCTGGCTACTTCCTGCAGCATGTGAAAGCAAACTCGCACTCCAGGTGGCATGTTGAATTCTGTTTGCCTACAGATGAGAAAATGTGGGGAGGATGTTTCTGTGATGTCACCAGAAGTGGCATCTCACTTGTCTGGTCAACACATAGGTTTGCTTATTTTTAGTAAATATTTCAAAAACTGGCAGCAGAAATAGTTATGAATAATTCACGTGAGAGCTGTTGCCCAGTAAGGTATTGGTATGCGACCCTTATGTGATGTCATTGAAGAGAGGAACATGTGGCTGTATTAACATGAAGGATAAGAGGGAGATGGAACAGCAGGATGGAAACCAAAATTATTTTGGAAGAAACATCAAGCATGTGAGGACCTGTTGGTCCAAATACATGTTTCTGTTGTGTAGTTGTAAAAATTCTTTAGAATTTGCTCTGTCATTTCGTTGTGTCTGGTATTTATATTTTACCCAACAAATGTATTCTTCTTGCTTAACAAAAGCAAACTATCTTTCTTTTTCAATTTTTTTAATTGGTTTTTATAATAATTACACTACAATGAAGAAAAGGGAATTAAACTGAAAATACAATTTCATATATGTGTGAGTGTATGTATATGCATAAAAAAATCCCACATAACCTACTCTATTAAAAAAAGAATTTTTTTTTTAAAAGAAAACTATTAGAAAAAAACTATCCTTCTCTGCACTCCCAAGTTGCTTCAGTAGTTGTTTTAATTTTTTTTAAAGGAAATTCATGACTTCTTAAAATGAGCTAAGGATATCAAAAGCTGCTTGACGAAAACCTCCAAAACCAAAAGGAAGATGATTAACAATTATAGTGCTTTCAAGATTTTACAGATAATTATAGATTGCATGACACATTGAGGTGGCTATTTTGAATGGCTGCAGTTATACAGATATCTTGAAGGCCAGAATACATGTGGTTGCAGTTGGATAAGGAGACCTCTGGCGACTGTAATATGTATGGATCTATAAAGATGCTCAGTGGATGACAATTATCTCAACCATTTTCAATCCCTTTATTACAAGTTGAGCTTCACCTATAGTAGTGAAATGAAATAGACAAAAAAGCGCTGAACATTTATGTTTGTGGAAATAGAATGCTTGAATTCGACAACAAGGATACACTCCTTCAAGGTCCACGGTGACCAAGTTAATCCTATTTGCCTGTGTTCGACCCAAATTCCTCTCAACCTTTCCTATCCACCTACGTCTAAATGCCTTTTGCATGTTACAATTGCCCTTGCTTCAATAATTTCCTCTGGCAATATTTAATCATTTGGAGGGTTTGAAATGTGTTTATTTCAATGCACTAAATATTAGGATTAAGAAAGATGATCTTAGAACATGGATCAGTACATGAAATTATGATGTTGTGGCCATTACAGAGACTTTACTGACACAAGGGCAGGATTGGCTGATGCAGGTACCGGGGTTCAGATATTTTCAAAGGGATAGATTGGAAGTAAAAGCATGGGGGAGGGGTATTAACATTACTAATCAGGAATAGTATCATGGCTGCAGAAGAGAGGACGTTGTCTACTGAGTCAGTGTGGTGTAAGTCAGAAACATGAAGGGGGCAATCCCTATTTTGGGAGTAGTCCATCAGCCTTCAAATAGACCTTGGGACACTGAGGGGCAGATAACTCTGCAGATTTTGGAATGGTGTAGAAATAACAGGTTTGTTGTTATGATAGACTTCAACTTTCCAAACATTGACTGGCACCTCCTTACTGCAGGAGGGATCGATGGGGCAGAATTTGTCAGGTGTGTCCAAGAAGATTTCCTGCCAGTATGGGGACAGAGGGAAGGCCATACTGGATATAGTACTGGGAACGAACCTCTTCAGGCCACAGACCTCTTGGTAGGGGAGCATTTTGGTGAAAGTGACCACAACTCCCTAACCTTTAGGATTAGAATAGTCCAATAGAAAAGTGTTAATTGGGTAAGGGCTAATTATGGGATGAGAGAGGAACTGGGAGAATAAATCGGGAACAGTTGTTAGAACCATAAATCTTTGCAGCACAGAAAACAGGCCCTTTGGCCCTTCTAGTCTGTGCCAAACTATTATTTTGCTTAATCCCACTGACCGTCACCCATTCCATATTAGTCCATACCCTTCCCATCCATGTACCTGTCCAATTTTTTTCTTAAATGGTAAAATTGAACCCTCATTTACTATTTCAGCTGGCAGCTCATTCCACTCACCCACCACTCTGTATGAAGAAAATCCCTTAAATGTCCTTATAAAATTCTCTCCTTTCACCCTCTGATTTGTATTTCATCTAACCTGAGTGAAAAATGCTTACTTGGTTTGCTCTATCTGTACTCATCATGATTTGTTATACCTTTGTCAAATCTCCCCTCATTCTTCTACTCTCCAGTGAATAAAGTCCTAACCTGTTTAACCTTTCCCTGTAATTATAATCCTCAAGTTCCAGCAACATCATGGTAAATCTTCTCTGCACTCTTTCAATCTTATTGATGCCTTTGCTGTTGTTTGGTGACCAAAAACTGCACACAATACTCCAAATCTGGCTTCATCAATGACTAACACAACTTTACCATAACATTCCCAATTCCTATACTCAATACTTTGATTTATGAAGACCAGTGTGCCAAAAACTCTGTTTATGACCTTATCTCTTTGTGATTCCCCCTACAGGGAATAATGTACGTGTATTCCCAGGTCCCTCTTCTCTACTGCACTCTTTAGAGCCATACTGTTTACCATGTATGTCTTATCTTGGTTTCTTCTTCCAAAATGCAACACCTCACACATGTCTGCATTAAATTCCATCTAACATTTTGTAGCCAACTTTTCCGCAGGTTCAGATCCCTCTGCAAGCCTTGAAAGGCTTCATCGCCTGTCTACTAAACCTCCAATCTTTGTATCCTCTGTAAATATGCTGATCCAATTTACCACATTATCATCAAGATCATTGCTATAGATCATAAACAACAATGGACCCAGCACAGATCTTTGATGCACACATCCTTAATGCACACCTCTAGTCACAGGCCTCCAGTCACTACCACTCACTGGCTTCTCCCATAAAGCCAATGTCTAATCCAGTTTACCACCTCACCATGAGCACTGAATGACTGAACCTTCCTGATTAACCTCTCATGTGGGACCTTGTCAAAGACCTTACTAAAGTTCATATAGACAACATCCACAGCCTTTCCTTCATTAGCTTTCTTGGTAACCTCCTCAAAAAAGAAACTACATTTTTGTTAAGAGCAAAATCACATTGACTATCCTTAATCAGTCCATGACTCTCCAAACGCTTGTATATCTGATCTCTTAGAACACCTTCCAAGAAATTATCCACTACTGATGTAAGGCTCACCAGCCATCAATTTCTTGGGTTATTTTGGAGCCTTCATTGAACAACGGAACTAGATGAGCTACCCTCCAATCCTCCATCATCTCAAAAGCCCCTATAATTTCTGCACTAGCCTCCCTCAAGGTTTGAAGGAATACTTTGTCAGGCCCTGGGAATTTATCTACCATTTTTCACTTTAAGGCAGCGAGCATCTCCTTCTCTTTAATCTTTATGTGTTCCATGAGCTAAGCACCTCCACTTCTATAATCTGTAAAAGTTCTATGACCTTACTGTTTGTTTGTCTCATTTCCTGAGTCTCTGTTACTGTTTATTGAGTAAATACAGATGCTAAAAATCCATTTAAAGATATCTGCCATCTCTTCTGGCTCTAAATATATAGCCAACCACCCTGATCTTCAAAGGAACAAATTTTGTCCTTACTGTCCTTTTGTTCTTAATATACCTGTAAAAGCCGTTAGGATTTTCCTTCACGTTGTCTCCCAAAGTAACCTTGTGTCTTCTTTTATCCCTCTGATTTCTCTCATTTTTTTTCTGTGTTTAAAATATTCCTCAGGTATCTCATACTGATAACAGAAAACACCCTTTCTTCTTAACCAGATCCCCAATATCTCTCAAAAACTAAGCTTCCTTGCACCTTTTAGATTTGCCTTTAATCCCGACAGGAACAAACAAACTCTGTGCTCTCACAATTTCAGCTTTGAAAGCCTTCTACTTGCCAAGCACATCCTCATCAGAAAACACCCAGTTTCAATCCAAGCCTTTTAGATTTCCTCATAACTGCCCTTCTCCAGTTTAGAATCTCAATCCGAGGACTAGACCTCTCCTTATCCATAATTATCTTGAAACTAATTGCATTATGATCACTGGATCCAAAGTGTTCTCTACCACATACTTCTGCCCTGTATCATTCCTTCATGAGATCTAGTATTGCCCTCTCTCTAGTTGGTACCTTGATTTAGGAAACTTTCCTGGGCACATTTGACAAACTCTTAGCATTTTTCGCATGTTCTCTGGGAAAAAGCAAAGAAGTAAAGTGGAGGATGTTTAGAGACCACTTGCACGGGGTTCTGGATAGATCAGGGAAAATATGGTTGAATAAAAGACCTGTGGTTGAAAAGAAAGGTGAAACAGCTAGTAAAGAGGAAGAAGACAAAAGGTTTAGGAAGCAAAAGGCAGGAAGGGCTGATGTGAATTGTATGGTAGCCAGAAAGGAAGGTTTTTTAAAAAAAAGATGAAAGCAAGAACGGGGCACGAGAAAACCTTACCAAATTGGATTAAGGAAAACCCTAAGGGGTTCAATGCCGATATGAAGAGCACAAAGATGATGAGAGTGAAGGTAGGGCCGCTTAAGGACAATGTAGGCATCATGTGCCTGGAGGCAGAGGAAATAGGGGAGGTCCTAAATGAATACATTGCTTCAGTGTTCACCAGAGAGAGGGACCCTGGTCAATGTGAGGACAGAATTGAACAAGTGTATGTGCTGGAGAATGTTGAAGTGAAGAAGGAAGAAGTGTTGGATCTTTTTTAAAACATTAGGATTGATAAGTCCCCAGAAATGGTGATATACCCAGGTTACTACAGGAAGTGAGGGAAGAGATTGCTGGGGTATTGGCAATGATTTTTGTATCCTTCCTAGCCACAGGGGAGGTATCAGAGGATTGGAGCATGTCAAATGTTGTCCACTTGTTTCTAAAAGGTAATAGGGAGAAACCTGGGAATTATAGACCAGTGAGTCAGTCTTTTTCTTCTGGTTATTCATACCATAGGATGATGATAGTTCCTTTCAGTCCGTTTGTGGTGTTCCTCAGTAAGGATCAAAGTGTGAGTGAATGGATTTTAGGTATGTAGGGGGTTGCAAAAGTCGAGACCCATCCTCTCAGCATCCCCTTCTGGATCCAGTGGCATGGTGAGGTCCAAGATGGCTGGGGGAAGGTCTGTTGTCAGACCAAGCTTCGATGCAAGGGATGCCCTTTCCGTGCTTCATGGCATGTGTTTACTCAATGGAAGTTGACCCTGAAAGAGAGTTTGTTTGCCCTTTGACAGGTCTAGGGTGTCTAGCCACCTTCCACACCTGGTAAGCCTGGTGGGGGAGCCAGTTTAGTTGCCAACCACTCGATCATGCGACAGGTAGTATTGGGTTACATGGTACCAGTAGCACTCAGATGAGTGACCTGACCTAATAACAGTGAGTCAGTAATGGGCAAACTGCTGAAGAGGATTCTTAGGGACAGGATTTACGAGCATTTAGGGAAGTATAATCTTCTCCAGGTTAGTCAGCACAGCTTTGTGATGGGTTGGTCATGCTTCACGAGCCTAATTTGGTAGTTTGAGGAAGTAACAAAAGAAATTGATGAAGGTAGGACACTAGATGTGGTGTACGTGTATTTTAGTGAGGCATCTGACAAAGTTCCCATAATGGACTCATTCAGAAAGTCATGGGACATTGGATCCATGGAACCTTGGTTATGTGGATTGAGAATTAGCTTGCCTCCAGAAAGCACAGGATTGTAGTAGATAGAATGTACACTGCCTAGAGGTCTGTAATAAGTGGAGTACTGCAGGGATCAGTTCTTAGACCCCTGCTCCTGCTAATTTTTATAAATAGCCTGGATGAAGAAGTAGAGGGATAGGTCAGTTAGTTTGCAGCTGACATTAAAGTTGTATAGATAAGTAAAAGATTGATACAAGATATGACAGGATATAGACAAGATGCAGATTTGGCTAGAAAAGTGGCACGTAGATTACAATCCAGATAAGTGTGAAGTGATGCATTTTGGTTGGTTCAATTTGAAGGCAACAGTGTGGATGAACAGAGGGACCTTGGAGTCCAAATCCATAGATCTTTCAAGGTGGCCACACAAGTTGATAGGGTAACTTATGATGTGCTGGCTTTCATTAGTAAAGGGATTGAATTGAAGAGTCATGAGGTAATATTGCTGCTCTATAAAAGTATGGTTAATACCACATGTGGAATACTGTGTTCAGTTCTGTTTGCCTCATTACATGATGGATGTGAAAATTATGGAGAGAATGCAGAAGAGATTTACCAGGATGTAGCCTGGACTGGAATGCAGAAGAGATTTACCAGGATGTAGCCTGGACTGGAATGCAGAAGAGATTTACCAGGATGTAGCCTGGACTGGAAAACATGTCTTATGAAGCAAGGTTACAAGAGCTAGAGCTTTTCCTTTTGGAGGACTGAATGATGAGAGGTGACTTAATAGAAGTCTCCAAGATTATGAGAGGCATAGATGGGGTGGAGAGCAAACTTCTTTTTTCCAGGGTGAGACGAGCAAACACCAGAGGATATGTGTACAAGGAGAGGGGAGGAAAGTCTAGGGGAGGTGTCAGGGCTAAATTTTTTTACACAGAGAATAGTGGGTAGTTGGTGCCTGGAATGCATTGCCAGGGGTGGTGGTAGAGTCTGGTCCAATTGGGACATTTAAAAGATTCTTAGAAGGGCACAAAAAAACAAGTCATGGGTGTGAGGCAGGGAAGATTTAGTTTGTTTGCTGTCTTGTCACCACAATTTCATAGGCTAAAGGGCCTGTAATGTGCTGTTTTCTGTTCTATTCCTTTCACTCTCCATTTTTGAAGACTGACTAAACTTTCTAACAATGCAAACAATGTTTCCTTTTCTATACTGTTACTGAGTAAAGCATGGAACGAGCCTCTCTGCCACACCTGTTCATGCTCATCAAGTTGGCATTCTGGGCTAATCCTATTTGCCTGCATCTGGTCCTAATCCATCTAAGAAATTCCTATTCTTTCTTTAAGGTATCATGATGTTTTTATAGTAATGTGAAGACGTAATTATTTCTTATTGTTGTATAATCATACAGAAAGTACTTTTTATAAATAAAAATGATTTGGCTATAATGTCTAAGGCAATAATTGCAGAAGCTGTGACCTTTATAGCCTTAGACTGACACCATCTATTGCGAAGTGAGCATTGGCTGTGTAATCACAATAATATGTTAACTGCAATCAGTTTCTTACAGTGATAGTTGTATAAAAATAATGCCTAGGTGTAAATCCTTCTTGCCAGATAGGTGAGTAACAATTGATTTTCAAGCCACTTACTGCTTATTTTGTGCCAGTCATTGTCCACCCTCTGATAGTGCAATTAAGGTTCAAGTTTTGAATTGTTGATTTAATTTATGAAAGCAAGAGAAGCTGTGGAACCAATGTCACACTTCAGATTTATTATCAGAGTACATACATGACATTACATACAACCCTGAGATTCTTTTTTCTGTAGGCGAGGCAAAAATACCACTTATTGGTTATGCAAAAAAAAAAGTGTACACAGTGAATACATTAACAAAAAAGAACTGTAATTAGATAACAAATGTAAACAAACTGTGCAATACAGAGAGAATAAAAAAATTAATGAAGTGCAAATATAAGAGTCCTTTAGTGAGTCCCCGATTGTGTTTGTTGTTGAGCAGTCTGATGGTGGAGGGATAGCAGCTGATCCTGAACCTGGTGGTTCAAATCCTCTGGCACCTCTACCTCTTTCCTGATGGCAGCAGCAAGAACAGAGCATGTGCTGGGTGGTGTGGATCCTTGATGATTGTTGCAGCTCTCTGCTAACAGTGTTCCCTGTAGATGTTCTCGATAGTGGGGAGGGCTTTGCCTGAGATGTCCTGGACTGTGCCCACTACCTTTTGGAGGGCTTTACGCTCAGGGGTATTGGTGTCCTCACACCCAACTGTAATGCAGCCGGTCAGCACACTTTCTACCACATCATCTGTAGAAATTTTCCAGGGTTTCTGGGGTCGTACCAAATCTCTGAAAACCCCTGATGAACTCTATTGAAGTTAATTGTGTGCTGACTGGTTACATGAATTGTAGATTATGTGACACAGTCCATATCATTTTTTTCAATATCTTTCTCAATTTGTCACGCTTGCATGGCATGTCTTGGAATTCTGCTTAAAGTCCCTGCCCATGGAGGTAGTAGTTGCAGTTCTGGGAGCTGCTGATGGAGGTAACCTAGGTAACTGCATTGTTGCTATCATTTTTTGATGATGTATCATCCATTGTTCAACATTGGCTGCTTACGACTTGACGCAGAAATATTTTGGGAGTCCTGAACACAAAAAGCAAGTTGAAGTTCCAGTGTAGTTAGTGCTGTCAAATGTACCATCTTTTTGATGGAACATTAAAGAGAGGACTTTCTTCCTTGATTCTAATCTATACCATGGGAATGGAAGAAGAAAAGTAGCAGTCTGCTTGTCAGTGTGGCCTTTAACTAACATAATTATAAAAAAGCTATTTGGCTATTATATTACGGTCTGTGGGATCCTGCTATGCAGAAAACTCTGATAAATATCCAATATGACTGACTACATTTGACAAAAATACGTGAATTGAATTAAATTGAAGAGACACACCCTTGCACAGATTTTTTTTCTTAACTTTGCATCATCTGTTCAATTATAGATTAGCATTGAATCTTGAAAAAGGACAAATGTTAGTCGTAATATTCATCTCGATGGCTTCAGCTGCTGCAGTTGCCCAGAGGATTACATGTTATCCTATCAATTCTTATCAGACAGGAAAGCTAAGAATAGAAATATAATGAATTATGCCAGCTCACAGCCAAGTTACCATCATTATTACATGGTATTTAACCTCAGTTCAACTTCATTGGATTACATTTTCTTCCTTTAGTTTTCTGGTCAAGTTTTTAATATAATTTTGATGTCAATTATTACATATAGTCATTGTTTCTATGTTTATAAACTGTTACAACAGATTGAAAATAATTTAATGGGTTTTCCTCAATTGAGCATGTTTTTCTTTGAAACTCATGTGAAAGTGGACAACATGTCAATTCCTTTTGATGTTGCTTTCTTATTTCAGTGGGACGAAATTTGCATTTGTGTTTAAAAGTGAGAGGAATCTTTGTCTGATTTTGCAAACATTTTCTTTGCTCATCATTTCAAATGCCGTGGGTCAAGAGTATTGAAATATACCCATAACTTCATTTGCAAAGTTAAGTAAAAATGAAAGTGCGGGAAAAGAAATTAAGAGATAAGAGCAGAATTAGGCAGTTCGACCCATTGAGTCTGTACCACTATTCAAACCATAGCAGATGTATTCTTCCTTTCAACCCCAATTTCATGCTACCTTGCCATAACATTAAACGCCCTAACTAATCTAGAACGTATCAACCTCTGCTTAAAATCTACCCAGATTTGCCTTCACAGCCATCTGTGGCAACACATTCCACGGATTCTGGCTGAAGATATATCTCCTCATCTCTGTTCAAAAGGGACGCCCTTTTATTCCGAGGCTGCGGCCTCTGGTACAAGATTCTCCCACTACTGGAAAGATCATCTTCACATGCATTCTATTCAGCCCTTTCAATATTTGGTATGTCACAACTAGATACCCCCTCATCCTTCTAAACTCCAGTGAGTAGAGGCCTAGAGCCATCAAATGCACCTAATACATTATTCTTCTCATCCCAAGAATCATTCTTGTAAATCTCCTCTGGACCCTCTTCAACAACAGCATATTCTTCCTGACATAATGGGGCCAAAACTGCTCTCAATACTCCAAATATAGTCTGGCCAATGGATTCTAAAGCCTCAGCATTGTCCTTACTTTTGTATTCTCGTCCTCTCAAAATGAATGCTAACATTTCATTTGGCTTACTGACTCAACCTGCATGTTAACCTTTAGGAAATCTTGCAATTTGATTTCCAGGTGCCTTTGGGCCTCTGGTTTCTGAATTTTCTTTACCTTTAGAAAATTATCTCCTTTATTCCTTCTACCAAAGTGCATGACCATACTTTTCCCACATTGTATTCTTTCTACAACTTCTTTGCCTATTTTCTTGACCTGTCAAAATCCCTCTGGTGACTCCCTGCTTCTTCAACACTTCTTGCTCCTCCACCTATCTTCATATCATCCACAAACTTGGCCAATAAAGTAACCAACAAATTCAATTTTAACAACTAAACTGCAAACCAAACTACAAACTTCTCTTTTCTCTTTCTGCACCCCTATCCAGTAAATCTGTCAGTGCTTAGGTACAGCATAATAAAACACTGCACAGAAAATAGAGGGAGGTAAGTCCTTTCATATGTTAGCTGCTTTTCTGAGGCATCGGGAACTGTAGATATAGCCAATGAAGGGAACAAAGGATTTTATGGCAGTCTGAGCTGCTTTTGCAATTCTCTCCAGTTGCATGTGAACTGGGGTAGAGTGGCTCCTGTGCAGTGTAGTGATGCATTCTGACAGGATGCACTCAATGGTGCATCTGTAGAAGTTGTTGAGAGATGCTGGGCACAAGCCATATTTCCCCAGGCTTCTAAGTTTAGTCTGCACCAGGCCGTTGGAGGTATTTACTCCTGGAGCTATCTCTACCTCAGCACCATTGAAGTGGACAAGGAAATGAGCTCTACTCTTCTTCTCAAACTCCTTAGTCTTGCTGTCATTAAGGGAGATATTGTAGTCCTGTCATGAACTCACTGGATCCTCTATTTTCTTTCTGTATTCAGTCTCCATGTTATTTGATATCCTGGTCATCTGCAGATTTACAAATGGAGTTGGTTTTGCTTTTGACAATGCAGTAATGGATGGATGTACAGGGAGTATATTCGGCCACTGAGTGTGCAACATTAAGGATGATTATGAGGAGGTGCTGTCTCCAATCCTATCTGTTGGATAGTAAGCCTAGGATCCAGTTTTAGAGGCTGGGCGCTGAGACCAAGGTCGCAGAGTTTCGGGATGAATTTGTTAATTATAATGAATGTAATATGTACAATTACACTTTTAAAAGTTATCAGTGACTCAGGAATCAATCATTTGTTGCTTTTGCACTTTTCTTTCTATTGTTTGGTATTTTAAACAGTATTTTTATTGGCAGCACTTGATGCAATGCGAAACATGAAAATATTGGTACATGTGAGTAGATGTTTCAAGTTCCTACTCTACGATGCAAGATTGAATGAAAAAAACAGACTTGAATGCAGCAGTGTGACATGAAGTAAAATGGGCATGTTGCCCAGTGAGAACAATTGCCGTTGACTTCTTGCGTGACATCATTTTCAGATTTGTTTACGGAGGGGAATTGCTTTTATATAGCACTGATTTATAGCCCATTGTTTGCGCTGCCCATTGAATGTATGAATGGGAATGCCAATGCCATGGTGTGGAAATCAGATAAATGGAAATTTGGATTTTCCTTTAAGTGTCAGCTCTTCTGTATTTCAAGACAAGTGACTGAAATTTATGCCAGGGTCAATGAAGTTGCAAACCCATTTTTCATTTATGGGATTACATATTCTATTTAGTTTCTGCAGTTCATTAAATGTCTGAATTATTTCTTTTGTTTTCCAATGTGCGAGGTAGTTTCCCGAGACCCATCAGAATTGTTAGGAAAGCAGGCATGTAACTTAATCGACATGATCCTGACTTTTGAGGAAGAGAAATGGAAGATCATATGTTTGCAGCAATTGACTTTCCATCCATTAATTAATTAAGCCATGTTCTTCCAGATAGCAGCAGAAAGACCATGAACTCAGCCGGATTTCTTGTGGCCTTTGTGCCGCTATGGTTATTCAAGACTCTGTATGAATAAAACTTGCATCAAAATCATAATTCTTGCTGTTGCTTTTTTTCAAGTAACATGATTAAGATCCCAAATTATACACATTTTGTTTGAACATTTCAGTGAATTTGAGAACTAAAAGGATCGAAGAATAATGACCACTAAAAGGATATTGTTTGCAATAACACTGAAAGATAAAGTTTGCAAAGTTTTACTTTAAACAGTTAATCAGTTTTATGATACCTTCAGTTAGAGGAAAATATCAACAAAAAGGCTTTAAAAATTAATTATAAAAATGATTATTTTCTTCCAATTTTTTTTATTTTCCTGTTTTAAATCACTGTCGCACCTTTATCCAAGTAATTAACAGCCAATATACCGGTTAAAGGACCAGTGTGAACACTCACAAATTGGCACACAGGAGTCAAATCATCCCAGCGATGGACTGCTTAGGTCAGGTGAATCATCCCCAGGGTCATCTGACACCTGCGTGCCGATTAGCCCAGTGTGAAAAAAGAGACATGGACTATCCAGGGACAAAGTAGTGTTGCATTGATGACATGAGAGAAACAAAAGATTAAAAAGAAGGTATAAACTTTGTATTCAATTTACTAATCCTGATCAATGTATTTAAACAAAATTAATTATCCCTAATATAACATAATTAAACATTGTACAGTTCAGTATGAACCCTTCAGTCGCTGTTGTTGTGCCGACTGATATAAACCTTCATAAATTTCTAAAGGGCTGTGGGAATGTGGTAGCTGCAATAAAATACATAGGCGCACCATTTATAAAGACTGTCAAAAAGTCGCAGAGAGTGCGGTGGCAGACCTGCGCTCCCAGAATGCTGCGCGGCCAATACACTTATGCACGGCATTCTGCGAGGGCAGATCTGCCATCGCTTGATGTGTCACTCAGATGTCACTGGTGGAGGATAGGTGCTCCTCTCCCTGGGGATGCCTGGTGGTGAATATGTTAAAGGACATAGAGAACCGGTTAACAATGGTCCAGTATGAATAGCAAAAACGGCTTCTTTAACCGGTTTATTGAACAGCCAATTTATAGGTTAGCCAATATGAAAAGGGGCACTGTTAAATTTCTGTCAATGCTGTATGAAAAGCATTGGTATTCCACCAACCATGCCAAAGCATTTTACCACTTCAGTATCAAGAATTCTCCATCTCTTGTCTCTCAAATTCTCTGCAGTCTGAGGAAAGCCACACTTTAAAACCTTGTATGATCTGCGATTCAAAATCACCTTGCTTTAGGTGCATATAAATTTGCAGTGCCAAGTTATTGCCTGCTATTTCACTTGAGGCATGCTACATTTCTTGAATTTGCAAGGATTGCTGCATCTCACACAAAATTAATGGAAATTGCAGAAGGTTGAGACTTAAACAGTTTTTAAGGCTATTTTTTAAAATTTTTGTTTTGTGGGTAGCGTTTGATGATGTGTGTACCATTCATTTGCTTTGCCACTGACCACACATTCAAATTCCACAGTAATAAATATGCCAAGTAAACGATTGTTGGCCTGAACAATTTTGAGATGTGGGTTTTGAATTTTCTAGAAAAAGCAGTCTTGTCCACAAAATACTGAGCAGGTTGTGGTGTTGGATCAGTTTGCTTGTTAAATCTGTATTTTTAAGGCAGTCTTCTTCTTTAGCTTGGCTTCGCAGACGAAGGTTTATGGAGGGGTAATGTCCACGTCAGCTTCAGGCTTGTTTGTGGCTGACAAGTCCGATGCGGGACAGGCAGACACGGTTGCAGCGGTTGCAAAGGAAAATTGGTTTGTTGGGGTTGGGTGTTGGGTTTTTCCTCCTTTGTCTTTTGTCAGTGAGGTGGGCTCTGCAGTCTTCTTCAAAGGAGGTTGCTGCCCGCCAAACTGTGAGGCGCCAAGATGCACGGTTTGAGGCGATATCAGCCCACTAGCGGTGGTCAATGTGGCAGGCACCAAGAGATTTCTTTAGGCAGTCCTTGTACCTCTTCTTTGGTGCACCTCTGTCTCGGTGGCCAGTGGAGAACTCGCCGTATAACACGATCTTGGGAAGGTGATGGTCCTCCATTCTGCAGACGTGACCTACCCAGCGCAGTTGGATCTTCAGCAGTGTGGATTCGATGCTGTCGGCCTCTGCCATCTCGAGTACTTCGATGTTGGAGATGAAGTCGCTCCAATGAATGTTGAGGATGGAGCGGAGACAACGCTGGTGGAAGCGTTCTAGGAGCCGTAGGTGATGCCAGTAGAGGACCCATGATTCGGAGCCGAACAGGAGTGTGAGTATGACAACGGCTCTGTATACGCTAATCTTTGTGAGGTTTTTCAGTTGGTTGTTTTTCCAGACTCTTTTGTGTAGTCTTCCAAAGGCGCTATTTAATATATGAGGAACTGTGGCATCTTATCAAAATACCTTGCAACTTTCTTATGTTCTCAATCTTATTTTCAGTGTTTCCTAGTTTTGTCTACAGAGTCCAGCCCTGCAGCCAACACATGGGTGTGGATAGAGTTGCACAGAAAAACACCACAGGCAGGGGTAGGTTGGTCTGTAATCATTATGCTCTCCATAATCTTCCATTTCAATTCCTTTAATCACTGAAATGGAGGGAAGATTATGCAGAGCATAATCATGTATTTACCTAACTTTCCCAGTGAGGAGAACCAAATTGTCTCAGAAAAGAAGTCTACAGAATAGTATTGTAATCATCTGGAGAAACTTCCCCTGATTTCTGCCTTTCATTTACTCCGTTCCATTCAGATATAATGAAGTTTAGCAAAATAAAACCAATAATTCTGGTAATAATGGCAATCCTACAATATAAACATGAGAAATAGCTTCTTTCAGGACACATGGTAACCTTCCAGAATGAATACTGAACTCTCTATTTTTAAATTTTTAAACATATTATTTGGCCTACAAGTTCGTGCCACCCAATTACACCCAATTGACCTACAACTCCCAGTCCGGTTTGACTGGTGGGAGGAAACCAGAGCAGCCAGAGGAAACTAACGAACTCACAGGGAGAATGTACAAATTCCTTGCTGATAGCGCTGGATTTGAACCGTGGTCCCGAACCGCTGTGTTAACCGTTCCACCCCTCCCCCCTAATGACCTTGTTGTCATCAGGACCATTCTAATTTTGGATAACTATTTCTATTAGAACTGGTTATTTCTGCCACCATATTTTTTCAATCAGTAAGGTCTGCACTACTATCATATCCTGGGCCCACCAAATTTGAGCCAACCATGGTGTCACTTTAAACTCGTTCCATATGCCTGCATGTGATATGTAATCCTCCATTCCCTGCCTATTCATTTGTCTTTCTCTTCTTCTTTCTTTCTTTTCTTTGGCTTGGCTTCGCGGACGAAGATTTATGGAGGGGGTAAAAGTCCACGTCAGCTGCAGGCTCGTTTGTGGCTGACAAGTCCGATGCGGGACAGGCAGACACGGTTGCAGCGGCTGCAGGGGAAAATTGGTTGGTTGGGGTTGGGTGTTGGGTTTTTCCTCCTTTGCCTTTTGTCAGTGAGGTGGGCTCTGCGGTCTTCTTCAAAGGAGGTTGCTGCCCGCCAAACTGTGAGGCGCCAAGATGCACGGTTTGAGGCGATATCAGCCCACTGGCAGTGGTCAATGTGGCAGGCACCAAGAGATTTCTTTAGGCAGTCCTTGTACCTTTTCTTTGGTGCACCTCTGTCACGGTGGCCAGTGGAGAGCTCGCCATATAACACGATCTTGGGAAGGCGATGGTCCTCCATTCTGGAGACGTGACCCATCCAGCGCAGCTGGATCTTCAGCAGCGTGGACTCGATGCTGTCGACCTCTGCCATCTCGATGAAAGCGCTCCAATGGATGTTGAGGATGGAGCGGAGACAACGCTGGTTGAAGCATTCTAGGAGCCGTAGGTGATGCCGGTAGAGGACCCATGATTCGGAGCCGAACAGGAGTGTGGGTATGACAACGGCTCTGTATACGCTTATCTTTGTGAGGTTTTTCAGTTGGTTGTTTTTCCAGACTCTTTTGTGTAGTCTTCCAAAGGCGCTATTTGCCTTGGCGAGTCTGTTGTCTATCTCATTGTCGATCCTTGCATTTGATGAAATGGTGCAGCCGAGATAGGTAAACTGGTTGACCGTTTTGAGTTTTGTGTGCCCGATGGAGATGTGGGGGGGCTTGTAGTCATGGTGGGGAGCTGGCTGATGGAGGACCTCAGAGCCAGCTCTTCAGCGCTTGACGTCCTGCTTTGCGGAAACTGCCAAAATGTTTGGCCTTTGTCTTTCTAAATGCCTCTTAAATGGTGCTGTTATATCTGCTTCTCCCATCTCCATCGTAGCATGCTTCAGGCACCTACCACTCTGTATGTTTTAAAAAAAATATATAATTTACCTCACAAACATTTAAACTTTCTTCCCTTTCTCTTTTAAGCTTAGATTTCCAATGTTCAATAATTCCACCCTGGGAAAAACATCTCTGATAACCTGTCCTCTCTTTTCTTTGTATATTTTGCATAGTTATATTAGGTGGCCCTCAGCCTCTGAAGCTCCAGAGAAAACAACCATTTTGCCCAACCACTCCTGAGAGTGAATGCTCTCTCATCCAGGCAACATCCTGGTGAGCGTCTTCTCTCTGGCTTCTACATTTTATCTGTTAATGCAGTCACCAGAACTGCACACAATGTTCCAAATTTGGTTTAACCAAAAAATTATACAGCTTCAGTGTGACTTCCCAGCTTTTCTACTCGATGCTCCCACAAACAAGGGCAAGCATGCCGTATACCTTCTTGCATACATCTACATGCATTGCTTTTAGGAAGTGATATCAACACATTGCACAAAGTAGCACAATCGGATCCTATTTACTTTTCCCATTGTTCGACATGTTCCTCTCCCAACTTCTGTGCTGCTTGACCCAGTCTCTCTCTGATCCATGCCAGTATTTTTTTTCCAGTCATACGTGAATCCTCCAAAACAAAAATCTGTGAATGCAATAGTTATTGAATTTCCCTGCCCATGATGAAATGATAATTCAGTTGCCTACCTTTTACACTATCTTCATTGTCTTTGCTTCACCTCACACTTTTGAGCACCTTAAATAAATTAGTTATCAGGTTTCTGAAGTACAAGTTCCTTTCTGAGAAGCAAGTTGGATATACCTAATTATTTTTCTTTTCATCTTGCTATTTGGTCATTTCAACTTTAATTAAAAATTTCAATATTTTGTGAACTACATTAACGGGTGTGGAATTATTGCGATTATAGCCTTCTGAAAATAGGTCATTCTCTGCACATCCAGCACTTGATTAAATTTTGAAATGACATTTCTCGGGCTTCTATTCTTTATCCCTTGCTCCCTCCTCAATTTTCCTCAGGCTCTTTGCCTACTGAGTGCCACTTTGTAAGACCCTGCAGAGGATAGTGAAGTCAATGGAATAGGTCATTGGGGGCTCTCTTCCCATCATGACGGACAATCTCCAACACACAATCGCGTGGAAAGCAATAAACATTGTGAAGGACTTCACACACCCCTCAAGTAAACTTTTTCCCCTTCTGCCATCCAATAGGTGGTGTCCTAGCACTTGGGCTCTTGCGTCCAGATTGGGCAACAGTTTTTTCCCCCCAAGCCATCAGGCTCCTGAATTCCCAGAACATATATGGATAATATACCATGGACTTTTTATTATATATGTCTTAATATTTAAATTTTTATTTCTGTAAATCTGCGCTGTGGATCTGGAGAAACATTATCTCATCTTTACCGTACAATGCATAAAGGTGACATGACTTGATTTACCTTAGAGTTTTTTTAAATCGGCTTCTGAGTCACTTTTCGCTATTCAGCTTTATTTCACACGAAATATTCTCTTCAGTAAACAGCAATGTTTTTTTTACAGAGTACCTGTTCATCTGCAGCAAGTAAAATTTTTTGGACTTTTAAAAAAAAAATACAATGACATCTGAAAAACCAGTTCAATCTTAATTAAAATTGAATTATCTTTCTTTTTCTTCTTTGGCTTGGCTTCGCGGACAAAAATTTATGGAGGGGTAAATGTCCACGTCAGCTGCAGGCTCGTTTGTGGCTTACAAGTCCGATGCGGGACAGGCAGACACGGTTACAGCGGTTGCAAGGGAAAATTGGTGGGTTGGGGTTGGGTGTTGGGTTTTTCCTCCTTTGTCTTTTGTCAGTGAGGTGGGCTCTGCGGTCTTCTTCAAAGGAGGTTGCTGCCCGCCGAACTGTGAGGCACAAAAGTGGCACGGTTTGAGGCGATATCAGCCCTCTGGCGGTGGTCAATGTGGCAGGCACCAAGAGATTTCTTTAGGCAGTCCTTGTACCTCTTCTTTGGTGCACCTCTGACACGATGGCCAGTGGAGAGCTCGGCATATAACATGATCTTGGGGAGGCGATGATCCTCCATTCTGAAGACGTGACCTACCCAGTGCAGTTGGATCTTCAACAGCGTGGATTCGATGCTGTCGGCTTCTGCCATCTCAAGTACTTTGATGTTAGGGTTGAAGTCGCTCCAATGAATGTTGAGGATGGAGCGGAGACAACGCTGGTGGAAGCGTTCTAGGAGCCGTAGGTGATGCCGGTAGAGGACCCTTGATTCGGAGCCGAACAGGAGTGTGGGTATGGCAACGGCTCTGTATACGCTTATCTTTGTGAGGTTTTTCAGTTGGTTGTTTTTCCAGACTCTTTTGTGTAGTCTTCCAAAGGCGCTATTTGCCTTGGCGAGCCTGTTGTCTATCTCGTCGATCCTTGCATCTGATGAAATGGTGCAGCCGAGATAGGTAAACTGGTTGACCGTTTTGAGTTTTGTGTGCTTGATGGAGATGTGGGGGGGCTGGTAGTCATGGTGGGGAGCTGGCTGATGGAGGACCTCAGTTTTCTTCAGGTTGACTTCCAGGCAAAACATATTGGCAGTTTCCGCAAAACAGGACGTCAAGCGCTGAAGTGCTGGCTCTGAATGGGCAACTAAAGCGACATCGTCTGCAAAGAGTAGTTCACGGACAAGTTGCTCTTGTGTCTTGGTGTGAGCTTGCAGGCGCCTCAGATTGAAGAGAGTGCCATCCGTGCGGTACCGAATGTAAACAGCGTCTTCATTGTTGAGGTCTTTCATGTCTTGGTTCAGCATCATGCTGAAGAAGATTGAAAAGAGGGTTGGTGCGAGAACCCAGCCTTGCTTCACGCCATTGTTAATGGAGAAGGGTTCAGAGAGCTCATTGCTGTATCTGACCCGACCTTGTTGGTTTTCGTGCAGTTGCATAACCTTGTTGAGGAACTTTGGGGGGCATCCAAGGCGCTCTAGTATTTGCCAAAGCCCTTTCCTGCTCACGGTGTCGAAGGCTTTGGTGAGGTCAACAAAGGTGATGTTGAGTCCTTTGTTTTGTTCTCTGCACTTTTCTTGGAGCTGTCTGAGGGCAAAGACCATGTCAGTAGTTCCTCTGTTTGCGCGAAAGCCGCACTGTGATTCTGGGAGAACATTCTCGGCGACACTAGGTATTATTCTATTTAGGAGAATCCTAGCGAAGATTTTGCCTGCAATGGAGAATTAACAAGGACCATAAATACAAATCATCCCAGTACAAAAAAAAAGTGACTTTGCAATAGTGCAGACAATCCTTTTGTGGTGTCAGAGCAATCGTTGATTAGTGTATCAAGAGGAAATTCAAGTGCCTGATAGCTGTTGGAATGAAACCTTTTTGAACCTGGTGGTGCTGGCCAAAGGTGGCAGTAAGAAGAGGTTGTGAGCAGGGTGATTTAGGATGTTGGCTGCCTTCTTGAAGCAATGCCTCACATGGATGCATTTGGTGGATGGGAGATTGTATCTGACTATGTTTGTAACCTTCTGGAGCTTTCAATGTTCTTGGCCAATTTAATTCTCAAACCAGGCTGTGATGTAACCCGTCAGTATACTTTCCACCATATACCTGTGGCAATTTAAGAGTATTTAATGGCATGCCAAATGTCCTCAGACTCATTGGAAAGTAGAGGCATTGGTATGCCTTTTTCATGGTTGCCTCAATGTACTGGCTCCAGAATATGTCTGTGGATATATGGATTCCTAGGAACTTTAAGATTCTAACTCTTTCCACCTCTGTCCCATCTTTGTGGACAGGTGCATGGTCCCTCGGGCTCTCTTTCCTGACATCAGCATTGAGCTCCTTGTGATATTGAGAGCAAGATTGTTGTTCTGGCCTCACTCAGCCAGGTTCTTGATCACCATTCTGTACTCCAATCATCATTTCTAGTTATTCTCTCAATAGTGGTGGTGTTGTCATTGAATTTGTCGATTTGAGTTGGAACTGAACTTGGTGACACAGTTGTAGGTTTTTAGGAAATAGAGCAGGGCACTAAGCATCAGGTTTTGTGCACCCCTGTGTTGATGGTTAGTGTGGAGGAGTTGATGTGTTGGTTTGCATTGACTGGGCTCTGCTGATGAGGAAGCTGAGGATCTATTTGCAGAGGGCCAACAGATCCCAGCTGCTTTTGCTTGGTTATGTTTTGCTGGTATGATGGTGTTCAACACTGAGCTATGGTCAATTAGCAATAGCCTGATGTTGGTGTTCCTCTGGTCTCAGTGATCAAATACAGAATGGAGGGCCAGTGAAATGGCATCTGCCATTAACCTCCTGCTGGGATCTAACTAACTAGATGTTATTTGTTGATGCATTCACAAGGAAGTCTATGTTTTTGATATGGTCCAAATGGAATTTAGCAAGGCTTTTGACATAGTTCCAAATGGCAGGCTTATTGGAAAAGGAAAAATCCATGGGGTTTGAATCCAAAGTGCAAGAAACAAAAATAATTGTGTTTTTTTCACTGGAAGGCTGTTTTTCATATACAAACCTCTACAATTCTTTGCTTGTTGTGGGTTGTATATTTGTATTGAATGAAATGAAAAATGATACAAAAAACAATGGTGAAAACCTTACAATACTTTATTACAGTAGTTTGATGTGCAGAAAAATGGAAAATATAAAAGAAGCAAAATAGGAGTGGGGAAAAAAAGCTAATAGAATGCTTAATAAATGGTGGGGTTTTGAGAAATGGGGAAGAATGATAAGCTTATGCACAGGTCTCATCAAGCAAATGATACATGGAATATAAAAACAGGGCAACCATACTGAACAGATAGAAAACTAGATGCAGATAGCATAATGCTATTACAGCACCAGAAACCCAGGTTCAAACCCAGTGATGTCTGTGAGGATTTTGTACGCTCTCCATATTTCTGCATGTGTTCCTTTCCGTGTTCCAGAGACATACAGAGTTAGTAGGTTAATTGGTCACGTTGGTGTATTTGGATGGTGTGGGCTCTTGGGCCGGAAGGGCTGTTACCATGCTGTATCTCTCTTTAAAATAAAAGTTGATCATTGGTAATGCACATTGATGAATTTATTGAATTTCAGAGTTGTCAAGTGATAATTTTCCACTCTAAATATTCATCTAAATTCTCTGCTTTGAAATTTAAGTTCTTGTTATTTGAGGCTTTATTTTTTAGCTGAGCAACCGAGACCACAGCAGTACTTTTAGATTTGTCTATCTCAGAAGAAGAAATGTCGATTGTCTGTAGGGAAATATATTTCCTGTTGCTGGATTCATGGTGTGGGGATATTAATGCAATGAATTTGCTTTCCCAGCATCAAAGGAAGCAAATTGACTGGAAAAGGGCATTGAGCCATTAAAACAAGGCATTCTAAAGTTCTTTCTTCGACTTAACTTAATTGTAACTTAATTTTCTCCTGAGTGAATCATTCAGGATATAACTAAAGAAGAATGTTCATACTGTGAAGAGAATAAACCACTTAAAAATTTCACTTTGTTTTTTTCTTAATTATCGTTCAGAGACTATACATTACAGTTCATTAGTTTTTATGTTTTGATTTAGCTTGTTTAGCAAAACTTGCAAAGCCAATCAACAACATCACTATCAGTAAAGACTATTATTTACAGATGGTTGCTTTGGATATATTACAGTTTTAACCTTGCAGTTAATCACAATGAATTAGCTTTTATAGCTGATGATATGCATGCATTTTAAACAGCATTAAATTGTGTTAAACATTCCAAGGACGTGGAATTTTCGTGATCCATACCTGTAGATTGCAATGGAAACATCATATTGGCTTCAATTACATTTTTATGAAAAGGCAGATGGCTCTGCAATTTTTACTGCCATCTGGATGCTGTTGGTGAACTTGGTCCTTTAATTTCATTAGTTCTATCGTACAACTTTCCTACTTAATCTGAACTGCACAGAGAAAGATACGAAGAATATTATATTCCCCCAAGTAATACAATCGATTCCATTGATCTAATGATGGAACAATTGAAAGGAATATTGGATAAAAATGTGACGAGATATATTGTGAAAGAACAAAATTCATTGGACTCATAAGGCACAAAATATTCCATGATTTTGTTCTGTGATTCAACTGCTATTCATTTTTATGCAGCATGAATTACTTCTGTCATTTTCTGGAAACCAGGGAGTTGTCTATCCATGTGCAACCAACTTGCTGGAATTTGCAAAAGTCAATACAGTATAAATCTTTGTTATCCAATATTTTCCAGTAACTGGCTCAACTGAGATGTTTGCATTAGCTGCACCATGAGAATTCTGTCCTCACAGACCCATTGTTTCTCCCAACTCTTGCCCCACTTTCTCCTCATATCTTGATCCCCATCCTCTCTCCTGTATTCCAGACCCTTCCTATCTACATCCAGAATGCCTCTCATGCCCTCCAACGGTTGACAACTTCCAATTCCATGGTGCTTACTATCTCATCTTCAGTTAGATGTCTAGTCTCTGTACACCTCCATCCCCATTATTAAGGCCTTAAAAACCTCTACTTCTTCCTGGAACAATGGTCCAACCATCCTCCCTCCACCAATACTCATCTATTTGATGGATCTCATTCTCACCCTCCATTTTAAATTTAAATTTAGACATACCACATGGTAACAAGCCCATTTGGCCCACGAGTCCATGGAGCCCAATTTACACCCCATTAACCTACACCCTCGGTACGTTTTGAACAGTGGGAGGAAACTGGATCCCCCCAGGGAAAACCCACGCAAACGTACAAATTCCTTACAGACAGCACGGATTTGAATCCTGGTCACGGTCACTGGGGCAGTAGAGGTGTTGAGCTAACTGTTAAGCCAACTGTGCCACCCAAAATAACTTGTTATGACGTTTCTTTATTTCAAATTAAACATGTTGCTATGGGCACTCGCATGGGTCTCAGCTGGGCCTGCCTTTATGTTGGCTACGTGGAACAGTCCTTGTTCCTTGCACCACCTCTAAATCTTCCTCTGTTAAATTGATGAAAGCATTGGGGCTGATTCCTGCAGAACTCATCAATTTTATCAACTTTTCCACTGATTTTTACATCTCTCTCAAATTTACTTGGATGATTCCTGACACTTGATCCCTTTCCTCAATCTCACTGCCTCCACATTCAGCACATCATTCGTCACTTCCGCCAGCTACAACTAGATCCCCCCCACCACTTACCCATCACTAGCCATATCTATTCCTTCCCATTCCTTTCAGTCTACTATTAGTGATGAGTCCCTCCACGACTCCCTTGCCTCCTCATTCCTCCCTACCCACCTCTCCGTGACCTTTGGTACTTTCCCCTGCACTTGCAGGAGTGGGCAACATTTGCTTTTGCATCTCCTCCTTCATTACCATCAGGGACCTAAACAGCTCTTCCAGGTGAGACAAAAAATTATGTCTGTCTCTTCTAAACTCATTGACTGCATTCAGAGCTCCGGATGTGGCCTCCACCACTTGTTGAGACCAAGTGCAGTCTTCGGGACCATTTCACAGATTGTCTGTGCTCTGTATATAGTGGCTATCCAAAGCTCCAGTTTCATGCTATTTCAACTCCCCTTCCTTTTCCCTTGCTGAAGTCCATCCTTGGCCTTCTCCAATGCCAGATTAAGGCCTGATGTAAATGTGCCTGGATAGTCTGCAGCCCAATGGTATAAATGTTGAATTTTCCAATTTTAGGTAATGAGTCATCCTTTTTCTTCTGAACCACTTCTGTTCTTCCTCCTTTTCTCTCTCTTCCCCATCCACCCCTAATTTGTCCCCTTTCCTGCCCATTGCCACCCAGCACCCCTCCCATTCACCTTCACCTCCCTCTTTGGTCCTTCCTTTTTCACCACATTTCTCTCTTTGGATTCTACCTCTCTCCTCCTTGCCACTGGCTCCATGTGGTCTCTCATCATACTACTATTGTCACCTTTTATCAGATTCCAGGACTGGAAGCCTTTACCTCCAGTAATCACCTGCCCCATCCGGTATGGCTCTTACCTTCCTCCTCCTGACCCTGTTTACTCTTGCTTATCTCTCTCTCTTTGGCATCTGCCAGTCCTTTGCATTAGTCCTTTGGCATCTGTCAATCCCATACTGACCCATTCCTAATCCCTCCCACCCTGTCTATATCATTAGTAGGCTATCTCTTGTCTACATTCTAAATATTAATGAAGGGTTCTTGCCTGAAATGTTGAAGCTTCTTTTTCTCTCACTGTTGCTATTTGACTCACCAAGTTCCTCCAGTGGATTGTGTGCTGCTCTAGATTCGAGCGTGTGTACAGTTACTGTTAACTCTTGGGTTGACCATCTTCTCTTCATCAAGTTTTCTCAAAAATATCAGCAACAACTGAAATATTGTTGCAGGAAGATTCATATTGAAGTTCCGAAAGATGCCAAATGACATTTCTCAGACAGTGCTGCCCAGATAAACTGTACCCAGCTTACACGTTGCCCTAAAGTCCACCGTTAAAGAACCTCTTGGCTTCTCTACCATGCAGAAATAGGACTGTAATAATGATAATGTGTTTATTGTCATACACATTGTACACAGTATAAATGCACCAGAATCCTTACTTGCTGTAGCTGAACAGGTACTTAAAAAAAAAAGACTGAAATGGTTTATATAATTTAGAGTATGGTTAAAAAGAGACAATTAAACTCAAAAAAGATAGGTAAAAATATTCATAGTTATCCCAGTGCTCAAAAAAAGTGACTTTGAAACTTTTGTGGCCTGTGATTAGCTGTCCATGGTTGGTGTACCAATAGGAGGTTCAAGAGTCTGATAGATGTTGAAAAGAAACTGTTTTTGAATCTCAAGGTGCTGGACTTCAGGTTTCTGTAGCTTCTGTCCAAAAGTAGCACTGAGAAGTTGTGTCCAGGGTGATGGGGTCCTTTATGATATTGGCATGTTGATATTCTGTGGTTATGATCCTGCAGCACACACTCAGTCCCTTTGCCTCACCATGTTCATCAATAATATCACAGTATATTTTTTTCCTTTTCATCTCACTAATTTAAAAAAAAATTTCAGTCGTTGGTACGAGAGCAGAAGAAACTAAAACGTGATGGCTTCTCAGGGAAGGGGCCCATAAACTTTGAACAGAGTCAGGGGGAATGGCTGGTTAAGAGTGATATGGGCCAAAAGCAAACAAATGGGAAAAGCTTGGGCAATTGGTGCCAAATTTTGAGGTGCTGAATTTCATGACATGTTCATGACAATAAATTCTAATTTTGATTCTGAACATCCCATTTTTGTACTGAATATCCCATTTCTGTGATGTTGGCGTATTGTGTGCATCATTGGTCCCCTACCTGCACGAAAGATATCAATAAGGTTGAAAGAGTTCAGAGAAAATTTACAAGGATGTTCCTGGGACTTGAGGAGTTGAGTGATTGGGAAAGATTGAACAGATTAGGACAGTAGGAATGAGAGATGATTTGATCGAGATGTCCAAAATTATGAGGTAAATGCATGCAGGCTTTATCCACTGAGGATGGGTGAGACAAGAACGAGTAGACATATGGGTTAAGGTTGAAAAGTGAAATGTTTAAGGGGAACATTATGGGGGAATCTTCTTCACAGAGGGCAGCGAGCTTCAGCAGAAGTGGTAGATGCAATTTCAATTTCAACACTTCATAGAGCTTTGGATAGGTATGTGGATGGGAAAGGTATGGAGGGTTCAGGTGGCCCCATGTGCCACCCATTTAATATACAACCCCCATATGTTTTGAAGGGTGGGAGGAAACCGGACCATCCGGAAGAAACCCATGCAGACATGGGGAGAACATACAAACTTCTTACAGACAGCAGCAGATTCGAACCTGGATCACTAGCGTTGTTGCAGCATTGTACTAACCACTACACTAATTGTGCTGCCCTTAGTGAGTTGAGCAGAAGAAAACTGCTTCTGGTTTCAAGGCAGTCAAAGGTTGCCATTGTTCTCCTCGTAGGTAATGCTATCAATTTAAACCTCTCTTTGTCTACTATTTGAAGAATTTGAAAGCACTAAACAAATATTTAAAAGCATAATGCAGTGGACTGGTGTGGAACAAGAAAACACCAGCATTCCATCCTAAAATCAGCTCATTAAAAAGAGTTCTTGCACACTAAACATGATAGCCATCTTCAAAGAATGTAGCTGCCTGATAAGAACTGCTATGCTTGACTGTGAGGGGATTTATCATATTAAATATAAGAGACAAGTCCAGACTTTTGCTGATTCCTTTTAAGCCTCATTTGTCAGCAACTCTGGAAAAGTCAAATGAACCCTTGCCTTCACCATCACTAACTCGATTGAGCCCAGATTCACCTCTACCATCATGTCCACATCAATACACTTCTGCTCACATTGCTCTCTGCCCTTTTGACATACATAGCTATCATTATGACCTGGTGAATAAATAACCTGAAATTACTAATTAATATTTTGTTATTTCATGCATATTTTTAAGTGTTTCGATTATTTTGACTGACTTTTTGAACTCTGGAATGCAATCTCAATTTTTATATTAAATACTTTCAATATTTGAGGCATTTTCTGCAAATGCATTCCTTTTGTAAATTGGGGAATAGCTGTTAAAGAATGTGAAGAATAAACTTAAAATATCCTTACCCTTTTGAGATTCAAATTCAAAATTGGTGCAATTGCAATATTTAAAAGGGATTAAAATAGGTACACCAATCCCTTTTTCTGGTATTTTCAGTGGCTTCATAAAATCCAGCTTTTCTCTTGTAGGTCCTATGTCTATAGAAACTGTGAGACCTGTTGAGTTTCTCCAGCCAATTTGTTATTATCTCTTGTAAATGTTAATTTTGTTTTGTGGCATCTAATTATGTTGAACAGAATTCCTTTGAAGCACATGGAATATTTCCTCATGTTCAATGTGCTTTGTAGTTGCACGTTATTTTGGCACTGACACATTCCCATGTTCTTGTTGAGCACAATCAACTCCACAGCATCAAGCATCATCACATCAGCCTCAATACATGGGAGCAAAGCTCTATTTGACATAGAGATTTTACAGGCATATGAGAATATACATTATAAAATATGCCAAAAATTCTCTGTGCTCAATCCATCGCTGCCTATAAGTGGGAGAAATAGTGATATCACTCACACTGACCTGCAGAATGAACCACGAGAAGGAAGTGGGCCCTTTCTTATGGTTATTGTCATTGTTTTTAAATTGAATTTTTTTTATATGGTCAGCTTTCTCAGCATGAAAAGTAATGAGAAGACTGCATGGACTGAAGCTTCAGCTGAGTTCCTACATTACCACTAACCTTTATGTCAATCTGTGAAATACTGTCAATGGCAGAGTTTGTGTCAGCACATAAATATTTAAGTGTTATGACACACGCATTATCAAAGTATGTCTGGCATGAACGAGTGACTAGCTCGGAGGCAGCCCTATCTTTCAGACATTGAGTGAAGACATTTGTTTAAATGTCTGATTTTTAACTTGGTGTACAGTGAAGGATCATGATCCTTTTTGTAATATTTGTTGAAAAACTTTAATAATGTACACCTCAGCATTTTATTCGGCCCCTTTTTTTTGAAGGTTTACATTTGTACAACTGATAAGGACCTCCAAAAGATTCTAAGTTGCTTGATTCTTTATGGAATAGAAATGAATGCTGGTATTCATAAAAGAAAATATCGTCACTCTGAATAGAGCTTTGGTGCTTTTATTCCTTTCTCTTTTCAGTTCACTGTCCTGATGTGTAACATTGAAGAAAAATGTTGCCGGTTCAGTTCAGAGCCTGAATGACAAAAGTTTTGTTCTTGTTCTTTAATAGCAAATTAGTATTTGTGGTTATATCCAGTTTAGTCTTAGCTTAAATATCCTCCTGCTTATTAAATATACTGCCTTTTGGTGTATGCATTGCTCAGAATCCATCTCTTTTCCTCATTGTGCTAATTAATGCCCAGGCTCTTGGGCAATGCCCAGTCTAAGCTTGCTGATCTCTAGAATTTGTTTAAAGATATTGCATCTCAGCTTTTAAAGGAATGCTAAAAATGCAGAGCATACAACAAACTTAAGTTATGCTGAATGCTTCCTTAAAAATATCAAATCAAATTAGCAGCATGAAATATTAAACTAATGCTTCTTTTATTAAAATATTAATAATTGTATAATCTGTGATTCTCAATGCCAAGACTTGATTTAACTAGCTTTTCTTGTCGGCCCCTTTCATCTTTATTCCTTGCAACTACTTCATGGTAGGGTGGCTTGATGTGGAGTTCTGCTGAATATTGCTATCAATTTCCCACTATCAAAGGTGGTCTAGCATTCCACCGGATCAATGCCAGGTAGGATGAGGCGTTATTTTGGCAATGCCAAAACATTTTATGTTTCATTAACTGAACTCACAGAGGATCATGTGCACTGGCATTGTCAAAATTAATGACCGTATGCCATTTAAAATAAATACTGTGTTTAGATATGGGGCCACAACTTGTTACAGGCAACTTGTCTGTAATTCTTTTGTTAAACAATGTAATTTTCAAGACTTGAATTGATTTGGAGAACTCTTTGTTTTTTTTTATTGATATTGACCAAATTTCAGTTCCTTTCACCAATAACTGTGCCGCCTTGTTCTGCTGTCTCAGTTTGCACAATTATCGGATGATTTAATTGGGGAAAAATTGTAGCAGTTGACATTGAATTGTTCATCTTAAGATGCTGGCAGTGGTTTGTCATTACTAGAGGGAATTTACTTGATGAAATGTAGTTCCATGTTTAAATGTCTTCCCAGGGCTGCGTGTTACCATAATTAAAGATGAACTGAAAGAGCAGCTTTGGACAATAGAATGAAAGGAGGAATTGTAAGATAACAATGATCTTTTATATTGGCCCTTATTCTTAACTCATAGTGGTAAGACACCCCAGAAATTTTCCTTATTTATTTCTAAGGATTGGGGTTGCACTGAAATCCTTTTAACAATAAAATATTCACGTGCTTGTATATTGTTTTAATTTCTGTGCTTTATATGGAGAAATAAAGCTTATTCTGTGGTGGTGTAAATTGGAAACTACAGAAGAAATAATGTTTTTCTTCTGTCAGCAAAGAGATTGGATCATATGTGAATACATGTAATATAACAGGAGATATTTTTACTCTCTCATGTGAAGCAAGACAAATTTCTCATTCACCTGGGTTATTTTTTGAGTATGATGTTCACTGTGTAGCTGATTATTATCGTTTTTGTGACTGTAATTTTTCTTTTCCTTCTAGGAAGATGAAGTTACGGAAGAAAACAAGACTGAGCCAGTTCTACGTGCTAATTCTGACCTTGAGCATGGACAGAATTTTTCGCTTGGGTATGCTCACATCTAAAACATGTTAATTACTGCATGTTTATTTTATTTACATGCTTGTATCCAACAAAGGTTCAGTTTATAATCATTATTGCAGAAGTAAGTAAGGTGTATTATAGGCCAGAGATGCTTGCTGAAGTAGCAGGAAGATGCATTGGTACAAATTTAAGTTTGTTGAATATTGGAAATTACATCAACATAGGAAGTACGCATTCTGAGTGAACAAGTTATATTTAGTGCATTATGTTTTTCAAAGATTTCTTTGTGCATTGAGCTCTGCTCAGATAAAACATTGCAATAAATTTTACACACTGTTTAAAAAAAAGCAAAATGCCCCAGAAAATCTTGAAGAAAAACACCATTATCTTTAAGACTATGTCAAATGAGGATGACTTTTTTCATCTGAATCGGTTCTCTTTTTTTTAACATTCAGATCTCCATAATAGAAAGCATAATTTCTCATTGTAATTGAGGTGATTGATACATCTAAACAAATTCAAGCAGATCAGCTGTTAATTACCAAATTATTCAAGGGGGAAAAAGTTCTCTCTGAAGCTTCAATTTGAAGAGGGTTGTGCTCACTGAAGTTTTCATGTTAATTTGGGTTGGTGTTGCCAGATAATTTTTGACATTGTGCTTTAATATTTATTTTATTGCTTTTATTATTTTTGCACATTGACCATCCTTTCATGTAACTTTATTCTTACCTGGTGTTCTCTGCATCAATAGCAAGGTACCAGTGTCTTTTTTTTATTTTTTATCGTTTACTTCACATTATGTTATTCCATTCACCATTGTCTCACAGTGACGTGCTAAAGCTGGTTGAAGTTTCCAATGATGGAGGACCTTTGGGAATCCATGTAGTGCCTTTCAGTTCCACAGGTGGAAGGTAAAGTGACACATTTTGCATGTTCTTTTTTTTGGCAATTGTTTTTATTTCAATTTAATCTGTGGTGTTTAATGAATAGAATAATTAAAATAAATGAAGCATTTGCCCTTCAGAAATGACAGTTGACTGCAATGCATTTTTTGGAGTAGTGGCATTTTACTTATGTTGTATTTTTGATGCTTTTATCAAAATTTAAGAAGTAAATTAGAAACAGGACAAAACAAACAGCAATAATGTCATTTCCTCTGACATTAAGATGGTTTTCCCTTAGCTTGGGTTTGTGAAGTGTCCTGCTGAACTAATAACAAGCACTGCAGCTTTAAATTTTATACTCTCATGAATTTATCAGTTTCCTTTTGCATGTCTGTGCTTTTTCTTGTGCTTTTAGGTCATGCATATTATTGTCATTCTAAATTCTATGTGACAGACTGTCTGCATCTGAACTGGCTTGAGAACATAGACATAGCAGAATGTATTTTTTTCCACTCAACCCACATGATTCGCTTTTAACAGCAGTCTCACTGAGCTTTGATCATAAGAGAAGCATTCATTAAAGCAGTCTTGAGGCAGAAGCATACACTTGGTAATGCATTTCAAGTATTAAAAAAATACAGAAATATTACCAAAAAAACCCATTCCGAATTGATTGAATAATGCCATAGTAAGATGGAGAGATGGTGTTGAAATCCACTAATGGGGCTTCTTGTGCTCTGAGTTTTGATGTTAGGTCTTTCTCAGCTCATGAATATCAAACAAGGCTTTAAAATCAAAATTGCAATTCATGCCAACTTTTATGTGTTCTTCTTCCCTACCCCCATCGCCATGTAAAATTTTGCAAAGACCACAGCTGGGAATATAATTTTCATAACAAGGGATCCTCTAACTCTGGAAGGCTTTGTTGAATAGAAAAAACCTTGTTTTGAAATTATTTTCTCAGAAAACCTTGAAAGTATTAAACCTTGAAGTACTTGATTTAGACAGCCACATCATCTGTTGTGCAACCTCATCTGCTGGATGAAATGGATTTGGTTGATGAATTTTCCAATTTGTTAAAATACATCTCTATTCCTTCACAACTGTTATCATAAATTTGCCTTTTTGTTGCATTAAAATTTGTTATTTGCATTTTAATAATGGCGAGAATTGCAAAATAATTTTTGTTCGTAATGCGCAAGAGTTTACTACAGCTTTTTTTTGACAACTTAAAACCTCTGCAGTTCTACAAAAGACTGATATCGTGTATGTACTGAATATTCAAATGGTGAATGCACTTCATCACCGGTGTGAACCTTGGAAAGGTCAGGAAGTGTTTGATTTCAAAAATGGAAGTATAATTGAGCTTCCCTTGAAATAGAAGTTGAGAAGTTTTTCATAGGCTTCTCTTTGGTCCTTGTTGGAGTGAATAAAATACGTCTCCAGAATTTGTAACAACAGTTTCCTCTTTAATGCAATGGTTAAAGGAGGGGAAAAAATGTCCTCCGTTGCTTCATCAGGGAAATCATGATAATGGAACAACAATTAGCAGAGATAAACTAAAGTGTTGAAAGAGGCAGGTTTCAACCATGACCTGAAGGGAGATAGAGCCCAAGCCCTTGAAGCCAAGGCTTTATGTTATGGAGCAAAATGGATCATTGAGCAATACTAACACCATTAGAAGTTTGTAAGTGTGAGGAGAGTAACTTGTTGGTTGGGGAGCACCGTAGACGAATGAGGCAGGGATGAGGGCAAGCAAGATTTGGTGTCTCAGTGATAGAGTTTGCTGGAAATGTGAAAGAGCATATCATGACGTCCAGACCAAAGACAGGAATAGTTCCTTCTTAAAATGTAAAACAAAAGGATTGATTAATTTCAGAGTTAAAAGTAGGCAAAGGCAATGTGATAAGATAAGCAAAATTATGTGATCTCATAAGTGTTATGTCACAGACGAGCAGCAATAGAAATTCAGCAAGACAATGCTATTTTTAAAACTCTCTTCAATCTGAGGCGCCTGCAAGCTCACACCAAGACACAAGAGAAACTTGTCCGTGAACTACTCTTCACAGACAATGCCGCTTTAGTTGCCCATTCAGAGCCAGCTCTTCAGCGCTTGATGTCCTGTTTTGCGGAAACTGCCAAAATGTTTGGCCTGGAAGTCAGCCTGAAGAAAACTGAGGTCCTCCATCAGCCAGCTCCCCACCATGACTACCAGCCCCCCCCACATCTCCATCGGGCACACAAAACTCAAAACGGTCAACCAGTTTACCTATCTCGGCTGCACCATTTCATCAGATGCAAGGATCGACAACGAGATAGACAACAGACTCGCCAAGGCAAATAGCGCCTTTGGAAGACTACACAAAAGAGTCTGGAAAAACAACCAAGTGAAAAACCTCACAAAGATAAGCGTATACAGAGCCGTTGTCGTACCCACACTCCTGTTCGGCTCCGAATCATGGGTCCTCTACTGGCATCACCTATGGCTCCTAGAACGCTTCCACCAGCATTGTCTCCGCTCCATCCTCAACATTCATTGGAGCGCCTTCATCCCTAACGTTGAAGTACTCGAGATGGCAGAGGCTGACAGCATCGAGTCCACGCTGCTGAAGATCCAGCTGCGCTGGGTGGGTCACGTCTCCAGAATGAAGGACCATCGCCTACCCAAGATCATGCTATATGGCGAGCTCTCCACTGGCCACCGTGACAGAGGTGCACCAAAGAAGAGGTACAAGGACTGCCTAAAGAAATCTCTTGGTGCCTGCCACATTGACCACCGCCAGTGGGCTGATATCGCCTCAAACCGTGCATCTTGGCGCCTCACAGTTCGGCGGGCAGCAACCTCCTTTGAAGAAGACCGCAGAGCCCACCTCACTGACAAAAGACAAAGGAGGAAAAACCCAACACCCAACCCCAACAAACCAATTTTCCCCTGCAACCGCTGCAACTGTGTCTGCCTGTCCCGCATCGGACTTGTCAGCCAAAACGAGCCTGCAGCTGACGTGGACATTTACCCCCTCCATAAATCTTCATCCGCGAAGCCAAGCCAAAGAAGGATATAATATCTTACTTAAATCTAAACTTAACCCCAACCATGTGCAAATATACCTGTGTGTGTATGGATTACCCAAACCATTACAGCTCAGGCACCATTCTACAAAGTCAGTTCCCAAAGTTTAGTCTTAGAAATCCTGTGATAAAACTTTTAAACTGATGTTCAGAAGTAATTATGAAGTGATTAGACTGTACAAAACTCACCAATCCTTGAGGAGTTGCTTCTAGAGAAATGTTCTTTCATATGAATGATTGTTGCAACTCCTCTCTTCCTTGCATGGGGGAAATGAAACGTGTGCCTTCCACGATGCTTCCAAACACCCAGGCAAGGGTCAATCAAAATGATCATTACAGTGGTCACAGTGGATTACTCTTTCCCCTTCCAAGGAGAAACAACAGAAGTGTCCATTTAACACAAAGACTTCACTTCAGTGCCTTTAGATAACTTGCTGATGATACTGAATTCTCTTTTTGTTTCAATGTCCCAAAAATATGACTCATAATCATATGAATTCTCTCTACCAGATGGCTTTCCTTGAGTAAACATCCACTGTTCTGGGTTCTTAGTTGAGAGCATTAACTCTGTATCTGGTTTTGACTCACTGGTGCCTCTGAGTCTGTAAAAATGTTGTTATGAAATCTGTGAGTGTTTTGTACCCTGAACCAACCCCCAAAAAGTAATGCTCACTAAAAAAAACTGAAACTTGCAGCAGGAACTTGTGGTTATATAGGTTCCTGTTGTTATGAACAATATACCAATATATTTTGGTGTATAAGTCGACTTGCATACAAGTCAACCCACCATTTTTCAGCTTCATTTTAAGATTTTTATGATATTGTCATATAAGTTAACCCCAATTTTATGGATGCCTGAGTTGGCCCATTGACCTGAGTATAAATTGACCCCCAAAGATAGTGATGCCTGAGATGGCCACTGACCGGTGAATACGTCAACTCCCAAAGATCGCGCGGATTGTTCTGCTGGGTCCATCAATACACAACTTATGACAAAATTATGAAGTGAGTTTTAAGTTGAAAGTGACAGAAATGGCCAAGAAAACCAACAACTGCGCTGCTGCAAGAAAATTTGATGTATATGAGAAGTTGATAAGAGATTGGAGGAAGAAAGAAGAGACTTAAAGAAAAATAGCAAAAAGGCAATGTTCATTGAGTAAAGGAATCACTCTTTGGCCAGAGTTGGAAAATCAAATTGCAGAATGGGTACGGGAACAGAGGTAAGATTGCTACATAGTCACCAGAAATAAAAGAAGAACATTTGCACTGCAGTGGGCCAAGTCGCACCCAGACGTCAGTGATGATTTGGAGGTTACAGGTGCAACTGTTTCATGCACAGGAAATATCTGGTATTATGACAAAAAGAAAAATTTCACAGAAACTACCAAAAGATCGTGACCATAAAGTTGTAAATTTTCACCAGTTTATTATACAGAACCGTTAGAAACACCTGTTTGAATTGGCAAATATTGGTCACATGAACGAACCCCCCATGAATTTTGACATGATACGCAATAGAACAGTGGAATGGAAAGGTGTTAAAACTGTGCAAACCAGAAGTACAGCCCATGAAAGGACTAGGTTTTACAGTGATGTTATTGTTGAAGTTAAGACCCATTGTAATCTTCAATTGCAAAATTTAAACTGAAAATGAAATTCCTTGCAAGTATTTTTGTACATTTTCATGAAAAAGGATGGATGAGTGAAAATGGTGTAAAAATTATGGATAGACTACGTGTGGAACAGGCAGCTAGGCAATTTACGCAAAGATCAGAGTTTGTGGTTCTGGGATATGTTTTTGTAGCCACTAACTCAGAAGACTAAAAGTTGATTAGCACTGCATAATACTAACATGGCAGTTATCCCGGTTGATTTGATGTCTATATGGCAACTTCTTGATGTCTGTGAGCAAACCATTCAAATGCTGTGAACATGAGGAATGGAATACATGGTTGTTGAGTGCTGATAAGTCATTTATAATAGATGGGGCAATGCGTGCTGGATCACTTGATGTGTTGAGTTACTTTGCACTCAAGGCATGGGACAAAGTGAAAGTAGAGACTGTGATTAAATTGTTTAATAAGTGCGGTGTCTCTTGTGCAATTGATGGCACGGAAGATAATTTATTGTGGGACACTGACGATGAAGCTGAAACCGCCTCATCAGATACAGACTGGGACCAGTATGATGACTGTTTGCTTCAGACAATGATAGCAAGAGTTATTTTGAAGGGTTCTAATTGTGTTGTTTTCAGTAAAAATCTCAATGAAAATCTGTCACAGTCAGATTTTTCAAGGGTTGAATTGTACACCAAATCTACTTTTCATGGGTTGACTTATACACTGAATTGTTTTTTTTTAATGGGTCGACTTGTTCACTGGATCAGTGTAGATTGAATTTTGAGCTGATTTTAAGATCACAAAAAGTACATCTAGCACATAAATCGACCCCCATTTTTAAAAAGAGATTTTTTTTGTGTTTCATGACTCAAATTGTACGCCAAATGGTAATTTGGTAATTTATCTTTGGATGGTGGTATTGGAAGGAGGGGATGTGATGTCATAGCTTTTGAATTTGTGGTGGGCCCAAAGATTTAAAAAAAACTGTCATAAATTAAACACAAAAATCTGGAGACTCTGAGTTGAAGTAAAAACACAATGCGAGAGAAACTCAGTGGTCAAACAGTGATTATAGCAAAGATAAAGATACATAAGTAAAACTGGACAAAATTTATTTGATTTAATCCTGTTTATTGACTGTGCTTTTGAGAATGTTAAGGAGATAGAAGGTACGTGATATAATGTGGAAAGGTAGATCTGGGCATTGAATCCAAACCAGCAGACAGCATGATGTAGAAGTGGTGGAGCAGCATAGGGTTATGCTGTTCGGGGATTTCAATTTCCTAATACCATCTGAGATTGTCAAAGCGTACTTGGTTTGGAGGGATATGCAGTTCTTAAAGTGCATCCAAGAATCAGTACAAAGAGGGAAGTAAATATACTAGATTTGATCATTGGGAATGCAGAAAGGCAAATGATTGAAGTATTAAGGAGAACATTTTAGAGATGGTGGCCAGGACTCTATAAGTTAGTTATGTAGTTAAAAAATGGAAATAAACAGTGCAAAAAATTAAACTCCTAAAATAGGGGAAGTCTGGTTTCAATATAGAACAGCAGGTTTAACTCAGATGAGAGTGAGATGTTGCATTTTGGTAAGTTAACCAGGGCAAGACGTGGACAATGAATGGTGGGGCCCTGAATAGTGTTGAAAAACAGAGATTTGAGGGTACAGAGACATTGTTCAGTGAGACACAGGCAGACAAAGTAGTGAAGAAGGCATTTGCCATGTTTCCCTTCATCAGACGTGGCATTGAGTACAAGAGTTCTAAAAGTTGGTGAGGCCATACCTGCAATATCGTGTACTTCTGGCTACCTGTCTTTGGGCAAGATGTCATTAAGCTGGTAAGGGTGTAGGAAAGATTCACAAGGATGTTAATGGTATTGGTGGGCTCGGGTCACAAGGGGAGGGTGGAGAGGCTGGGACATATGCACTCGGAATGTTGTACATAGAGGAATGAGCTGATAGAGGCAAATAAAACTGAGGGTCACAGATAAGCTAAATCAATCATAGTCTTTTTTCCCTAGGGTAATTGAATTTAGCATAGATTTAAGATAGAAACATAGAAGATAGGAGCAGGAGTAGGTCATTCGACGCTTTGAGCCTGCTCCGCCATTCAATGAGATCATGGCTGATCTTAAAGTTCAGTACCTCATCCCCGCCTTCTCTCCGTAACCTTTAATACCCTTATACTGATGAAATGGGAAAGATTTAAAAGGGATCTCAGAGGTAACATTTTCACGTAGGGGATGGTTGGTATGCCGGACAATTTGTTCCAAATGGGTAAGCAATTTCATTAGGAGGATTATCTGAGAGGATGTTTTATTTTCCTTTGGCTGGAACAGACTTTAGGATGCCTTGAGAGAGGTGTGCTATAAAGCGGGACATAGAGAAGATAAATAGTGAGAAACTTTTCCTCTTAGAAGGATGAAGTAACTTAATAGAGTTAAACAAGAGTATGAAAGGCATGCATAAGGTAGACAGCCATGACTGTTTCCCAGAATGGGAGTAGCAAACACCAGACGACATCTGTCCAAAGTGAAGTGAGGAAAATTTAGGGGAGACATCAGGGTTAAGTTTTTTTTTACACACAGAGTTGTGGGCACCCCTCAACCCTGAAGTTGTACCCTCCCCTACCATGAGAAACATCAATGCCATATCTACTCTGACCAGGTCCCTTATAGACCATTGGAGAACTGTGAGGAAATGAAATGTGAAATAATTCTTGATTTCATTCAAAGAGTGGAAATTGGTGAGGATGTTCTTACCAAGTTCAGTATTGGAAGAGATACATAAGAGCAATAAGACTTCTTAATCAGTGTCACCAACAACATCTTGCACAATAAAGTACAAAGCTTGTTGTTCAATACTTCTTATCAGTTTCTACAATATTGCCCATATTTTGTGATTTATTTCTGTGGCTTGGTATCTCATAATTCACTTCCTCTGGGTTATTTCAATTTTGATTCTTTTTTGAATGTTAAACAACTATTTAACTTTTTTTTCTCATTTTTGTCACTATGTTTGCATTATT